>NC_041406.2:46069128-46166628 GCF_900747795.2 Erpetoichthys calabaricus
ATGCAAACTGTTTTCATTCTGAAGGGCACAAACCACGTTGGATTTCAGCCGTTAAACAAGCAAAAATGTCGGTACACCAGATAAATAAGCGCAACATATTATCAGTTGTATTGTATGCTTACAGTACATATAGAAATGTGTTAATCGTTAACTAATAGTATGGGATGGTGTTTTTCGACTCGCGCCTTGATTTAAACGATTGCATGTCTTGGTGGGTTTGCATAGCTGTTTGTCAATATCTTTACAGCTCTTTTTAAGACTTAATTTAAAAAGGTTTTCTTTTCTTCTTAATAAAAATTTAAAAGCAGTACTTCGCCAGTGCGAAACGCTCACTTCATTCCCTTACAGGAATCGAACCTCGGACGTCAGCGCTAGAGGCGAAGCCCCTAAAATTGCGCCATGGCGTGTGGTTCGTTTATTTGACAGCATGTAGATCGGGGTAATTACATTCACGGCATTCGTAGTCTGATTCACAATCTGATTGTATGGGTGGTTACCTACCAGGTAACGCTTATGGTTAGCCAGCAAGTCAGCTCGAAGTGATCACTTGAGTAAAGG
Source organism: Erpetoichthys calabaricus (assembly GCF_900747795.2). Lineage (NCBI taxonomy): Eukaryota > Metazoa > Chordata > Cladistia > Polypteriformes > Polypteridae > Erpetoichthys > Erpetoichthys calabaricus. Next base: position 46,069,687 of record NC_041406.2, read on the forward strand.
CAGCTTCACAAAAAAACAGATCCTTAACAAATTATTAGTATATTTTCTTTCAATTTAAAAAGGTTTTCTTTTCTTCTTAATAAAAATTTAAAAGCAGTACTTCGTCGGTGCGAAGCGCGGGGATTTGAGCGACTGACGCATACAGACATATTCATGAGTGCAGGTACTTCGGAAAGAAAGCACCGTGTAAACCTAAAGTTTAAATTAAGTTCATAGACCTACAAAAGGTTGCCATTGATTTCAGGCAAGATTGCTTTTCTCCTGTACAACTATACGTTGCATTCTCAAGAGTGTGCTTGCACAGCTTGGTCATATTACAACCGGAGTGCTGAACTGACAACGTGGTATACAAACAGAACTATAACAATCGTAAAAAAAAAAAAAAAAAAAAACAAAGAACCCTTGCATTTAATAAAAAGGCTCCTTCCTTGGCGTTCGTTTATAAAACAGCGGAAAAACTGTGTTAAGGCTGCTTCACAAAAAAACTGATCCTTAATATAGATATATATATATCTATATCTATATATATCTATATGTATGTATGTCTATATATATATATATATGTAAGCTTATAAGTACTGTCTTACTTCTCTTTAAGAAAGGAAGATGTAATGATACTTGATTTAAACGATTCCATGTCTTGGTGGGTTTGCGTAGCTTATTGTCAATATCTTTACACCTGTTTTTAAGACTTATTGACTGAAACGGGCTTTCACGAAAAAAGTTAGGGCTTTGCTACAGGATACACCCTCCACAAGTTAAGGAAGTAAAAATAAAAGGTGTATATTTCTGTTTTATTTAAACCTTTTAAGTTCGTATGCATAGCCCCATTTGGCTGTTTTAGTTTTTTTTTTCTTTCTTCAGTAATATTTAATCTCCTTAAAGAAAAAGAACATATGCATTTTACTTTTTTTGTATCTCTTTAGTAATATTTTAGTGTAAAAGGATAACCAGTATTTAAACCTTTTATGTTACTTTATAAAGTTATTTTACACAATGCTGAAAAATTAAAAAGAAAGCTACATATTTTGGCAGCTGCTGCTTTAATTTTCAATGAAATGAAAAAAGCTCTCCAAGAGAAAACCTCAACGAAGAAGAAACAGTTTGCACTATCTAAAAAGGAGAAACCCTCATTTATAAAGGTTTGCTGCAGATGACTTAACTGAAAATAAATGAATAGTTCCTATGTGTATAATACATATTTATCTATTTTACTTATGCCTTTATTCTAGCAACTTGCAACATCTGAGGTACAATTTGTTACATTACTTTTGTTTTTTGCAGCACAGGCAGGTGAAGTGACTTCCTCAGGGTCACACAGTGGTGTCAGTACCAGGATTTGAACTGACAAGCTTCGGGTTTGCTGAAATATTACTGAAGAAAGAAAAAAAATGAAAACAGGCAAATAGGGCTATGCATACAAATGTCCATCCATCCATTATCCAACCAGCTATATCCTAAATACAGGAGCCAATCCCTGCCAACATAGGGCACAAGGCAGGAAACAAACCCCGGGCAAGGTGCCAGCCCACCGCAGGGCGCACACATCCACACACACCCACACACCACGGACAATTTAGAATCGCAAATGCACCTAACCTGCATGTCTTTGGACTGTGGGAGGAAACCGGAGTACCCGGAGGAAACCCAGACAGACACGGGGAGAACATTCAAACTCCACGCAGGGAAGGGAACCCGGGTCTCCTAACTGGCACCTTTCACTGCGCCACCATGCCGCCCGCATACAAACTTAAAAGGTTTAAATAAAACAGAAATATATACCTTTATTTTTACTTCCTTAACTTGTGGAGGGTGTATCCTGTAGCAAAGCCCTAAGTTTTTTCATGAAAGCCCCTTTCTGTCAATAAGCCTTAAAAACAGGTGTAAAGCTAAACTTGCAGCACCGCTATTCAATTACACTTGCCTAACGCCACTCCTAAGGGGAGATACTGTGGGATCTGGGCATCCGTCAAAGCACCAATCACAGGCCCGATTAGAAAGCAGGAAGCTGTGATTTGTCGTCTCCCTCCCATGTAACAATCACAGCCCGTGTTACAACGCACTATGTATGTATGTATATATGAAGAGGATGGATGGATGGATGGATGTATATGTGTGTGTTTATGTATGTGTGTATATGTATGTGTATATATATGTTGATATGTGTATATATATATATATATGTATATATATGTGGATGTGTATATGTATATACTGTATAGATATATATATGCATATATGTATATATATGTATATGTAGATATGTGTATATATTTATATATGTATATATATGTTTACTTAACCTCTTTAACACACTACTTCTCCGCTGTGAAGCGTGGGTATTTTGCTACATATATATATATGTCAATGTATGTATGTATATATGTATGTCTATGTTTATATATATATATGTGCATATATGTGTATATATATGTACATATGTATATATATATATATGTAGATGTGTAAATTTGTATTTGTATATATATGTATATGTAGATATGTGTATATGTATTGTGAATTTCCTGTGAATTTATATTAAATTAAAAAATAACTGTGAATTTCCCATTGGGATTAATAAAGTATCTATCTATCTATCTATGTAGATATGTACTGTATATATATGTTTACATAACCTCTTTAACACACTACTTCTCCGCTGCGAAGCACGGGTATTTTGCTCGTATATATATATATATATATATATATATATATATATATATATATATATATATATATATATATATATATATATATATATATAGAGAGAGATAGACAGATAGATAGAAATATATATATATGTAGATATATGTGTATGTATGTAGATATATATATATGTGTATATATATGTAGATATATAAATATGCATATGTATATATATATATGTGTCTGTATGTGTATATATATATATATATATATATATATATATATGTGTGTATGTATGTGTGTATATGTATGTGTATATATATATGTTGATATATGTAAATATATGTGGATGTGTATATGTATATATATATGTATATATGTAGATATGTGAATATGTAGATATGTATATATAAGTATATATGTTTATGTATATATATGTTTACATAACCTCTTTAACACACTACTTCTCTGCTGCGAAGCACGGGTATTTTGCTAGTATATATATATATATATATATATATATACACAGTGAAACCTCGGTTTGCGAGCATAATTCGTTCTGGAAACGTGCTCGCAGTCCAAAGCACTCGTATATCAAAGTGAATTTCCCCATAAGAAATAATGGAAACTCAGATGATTTGTTCCACAACCCAAAACTATTCATATAAAAATGATTAATACAAAATATAAAGTAAAAATACATAAAACAAATTAGCCTGCACTTTACCTTTGAAAAGAATCATGGCTGGTGTGAGTGACTTTCTAACCTCTTGTGGGATTGCACCCAATGGGACGACACACGGAAGAGCATCCCAAAGCAATTGCAGTCTCCCAGCGCTGTAGCAGTTCGCCGTAAAAGCGAATCCGAAAAGATCGCAAACATGCTATAAGTGCCTGCCGTCGATGGGTGATACAAGGAACAAGGAACATTATAAATGCGCAGGGCCCTGCCTGACTGCTGTGTCTGTGTATTGGAGAGTGGCAGATCCCGCTACAATAAATATCCGCTTGCTGTTTCAAGCTGAATAAAGCTGGTGTTGCTAAAGTACTGAGACTCAGCTTCGTGTTTTAGGGTGCAAGACGGGACTCGCACGTCACAGCACACACGCGAGCGCACACACACACACACACGAGCGTGCGCGTGCACACGCACACACACACGAGCGTGCGCGTGCACACACACATACACACACACGCGAGTGAGCGAGCGCACACACAGTCACAATGCTAATGCTGCAGTAAACAGTATACGCTCGTACGGATGTTGACTTTATGAGTGAGGCACACCGACTCAGACGGAGAATAGGAGACGATTGCCCACAATCCCGCAGCGAGAGAGAGAGAAGAACCATCAGCTCAGTTGTGATCACATGACGCTCAGCAGACAAAGCGTATACATACTACTCGTACTGCAAACCTCATCAAGTCAAAATGTATTAAAAATTTTTGCTCGTCTTGCAAAACACTCGTAAACCAAGGTTCCACTGTATATATATATATATATATATATATATATATATATATATATATATATATATATATACTGTATATATACACAGGAGGTTTTTAATCAACTAGGACTTTATATGGATTTTGCAAAAGTTCCCTGGGAGCACCCATAATGCCTTCATCTGGACCAATACAGCAGTGTATGTCAGAAACCAAATTATGTCACGAGTAGTTGTGGGTGGCTGCTGGGTGAAAGCAGACATCCCATTCATGCATACCTACTGACATCTCTCACTAATCACATATGGCAGATGAAGAACAATACCACGCAGCACATGTGCAATATGGGTAAAACTGAAAATGTGCTTCGTCTGCTTTCCCAAATTGTCAGGGGGCATCAGATTTTCACCTCAGCCACAATGAACTGTGACAGAGGTATGTAAAATGATGCCCAGCATTGCTGTCGGAGCAGACGTTCCCCTGTCCAGTGAAGAGGAGGAAGAAAGGATGAAGCTGGAAAAATCAACATTCATGACCTTGCAGCACAGGGATTAAAATGGTAAATGTTTTTGTCCTAGCAGTTTTCCAAATCGCTTGAGAGGATGATATGAAAGTTGTTTTTTTTTATGTGTTGCATGTTAAGGTCCTTAAAGGTTGTTGTGTTACTGAGGAGGGAACAGGCACAGCATTCAGACTAATTTTGCTGACTCTGATTGTTTTTATAATAAAATTCTGTTGAACACTTTGGTAATAATACAGATATGTATATTTTACTGAACCTGCTTAATTCAGTTTTACATGCTTACAGTATAAACAGTACAGTATGTAAATAACTGAATTATGTTTCTGTGAGTGTAATGTATTGTATCTTTTGTTCACAATACAAAATAAAATGTTTTTATTTCTTTTCTTTTTTTCCATTTTCATTGTCAATCCTTATTTTACAATATAATGGGTGAACGCACTGGCACAGTGGCTAGCACTGCCACTTTATAGATCTAGTGTCCTGGTTATTACCTGTATGGAATCTGCAAATTCTCCCGATATTTGCATGGGTTTTCGACACATCAGTAGTTGTCTCCTAACTTGTGCAGAGCTTCTGACATAGGCTAAGGCCCCCTGAGATCAGGTTTAGCAATGGTATGTTATGTTATAGCAATATAAAATTTTAAGCATTGCAAGCTGAGTGGGCCAAACAATCCTCGTGTTAAATTCATGGAACTGCAGTTTACCTCTCATAGTGTTCCTGTTTATACCAAAACTCTTATGTCTTGACTATCTTTCTAATCAGCAATGCAAGAAAATAGCTTATTTTACTGTAAGTTCTGGATTCATCAATTGCCCCTCCTAGACTTTCACATTCAGAGAAAAATCTTTGGAGTCCTTGTTCCCCTCCTGCCAAAAGAATTTTAATGATCACCTCAGGAAGAGCAAAATCATCATTTTATCCACTGCTTAAATTGTAGACTTGCAATGTTCACAGCCATTCATGACATTGTAATATTTGAATAAGCAGCTAGAAAGATAACTGCGCAAAGTATTCTTAAATGGCATAGGCAATGAATATAGCAGGTGTTTAATTGTGGTTTAAAACCCACATTGTTCACATTTAACATTACAATTAAAATCAAGTAATAACACCAGAGGAGTTCCAGTATGAGACAGTTATATCAAGCTGCATCCTAAAAGTGATACATGCTCAGACATTACAATGCCCCGTACAGTAACCCTGTGGTGACTGATTGCCATTAGAGTACATGCCAACAACAGAGAAATGCTTTAATTTATTCAAAACTATCTCTTTGTTTCTGAGATATGAGGAACAAGAGGATCCCTGGGACATAGAAAGATATTTAGTGAGGTATTCAAACAGTTATAAAACTAATAAAACCTCTAAATCAATGCAGAAGCTGAATTTGTTCAAATTTGCTTTCCAGCTTGTAGATTTTTTTTAAATTGATTTAAAATTAATAAGTATTAGTATTCCACTTGGAACTATAAAATTGTGCATTTGATGCTCTCTACACACAACAGAGCAAAACTTCAAAATGCTCATTTATTACATGTATAAACAATTACAGTGTGTTTTAAGTTAGAAATTAGCTTTTTAGATGTCACCTCCGATTAAGTTTCTGACTGTAGTTATACTGCACTTCATAAAAGTAAAAAGACTAAAATGTACTTTGTAGGTGGTAAGTGATACGCTTTGGTTTACTCCTTCAGATGGGACTGTAAAAGGAGGAATGCTTTTTTTTTGTTAGCTAAAGAATTGTTTGCAGATTGCATATGAACTATTACATTCCTATTTTATATTCTGCTTAACATTTGAAAAATGTGGAATTTGTTTATATATAATACAATATAAAAAGCTAATTTCAGAAAATGTATTAGTGTGACAATTTTTTATGTTACTTAATATAAAAAAATACTCTTTGTTTTTCACATGTGGTTTGGCATATTTGCAAGCTAACAGGAAACCAGAAGAAGACTTAAAACTCATCTGTTCAACTATGCAAGTGATAGAACAGCTTTATTTGCAAGATTAATTTTTTATTGTATGCTGTTCAGTTCATCTTTGATTTTATATGTCAGCTAGTAAATATTTATGTGTATAAATGTTTTAAGTATTAATTCGAAAGTTGTGCCAGTGTATATCATTTAAAATATCTACATGAGGTTGTCTCAGTTTTTCTTATGAACTGAATGAGTTAAAAAAGCAGACAATAGAAGTCAAAGAAATATCTCATTCCACACCAAATGCTTCTTGAAGTTTACACAGACCTTTTCAATTTGCCTTTTTTGTTTCTAAAATATTAAAATATGTTAGTGTTGTGATAATAATACAGCACAGACATCATAAAGATTTGGGGCAGCCACCCGTACATTGTTTTCCCAGCTGCAAGTTTTTAAGCACAATGTGCATAGAACAGAGTCCACAACAGAACTGACTAGAATGGACAAAGATGGAGGCTTTAAAGGTCCATAGAGGAAATGATATCATCAAAAAGGGCCGGAACCAGAAGTGACATCAGCAAAGCAGCCGGCTTCAGAGGTGACGTCAGCAAAGGGGCCGGTTTCAGAAGTGACGTCAACAAAGGGGCCGGCTTCGGAAGTGATGTCAGCAAAGGGGTCAGCTCCGGAAGTGATGTCTTCTGAGGTGCCAGAACCTTGCAGGATTTCCTGGGAAAGGTCTGTAGGGAACTGAGAAAGACAGTCAGTGCACTCTGCCACCCCCTAGTGTTTTATTACCATTACTCAGACCCTTAAGCTGCCTCCTACTCGCACGTGTCTAATTGGGAGTTGAAAACTATATTATTAACATCCATGGTGGCCTGCTGCTTTGTTTCTCTTCCAGCACACCATACCTAGATATCCTAATAAAATGTAATTATTTATATTAACATATTGATTTTTACATATTCTAAAGGCTTGGTCTCATCAACAGGCACATTACAGGTTGGAAAGGATAGCACTAGGCCTTAGGAAATAGAAAGAGGCATGCTGTGGCAGAAATGTGAGAACAGGGACCATCATGCCTTTTGTTGACCTGACATTATCTTAACTCTCATCAAGACCTCTCTGGTCTTGCTCTTTTCTCATAAGATGGGCCAAGGTTGCCTTCCTTCTGTCTGGCAAGGTCACACCTCATGCTCAACTTGCAGAATGTTCCTTTCAGGGTTAATGTAAACACATACAGGATGAACCATTCCCTAGAAAGAGCCATACGTCCTAGATAATTTGAGGTTGCTGATATGGCATGACAACATACTATACCTCTTCCAGTGCATGGTTTTCTTTTTTTCTGTCTTGAGCCTCCCTTTCTTGCCTGTAGTCCCTCTGTCAACCAACACACTCAACACAATATACCTGTATATTTCTCTAAAGCCACTTTTTACACTACAAGGACATCATGAGCTGTTTTCTATCCTGGCATCACTGGTGAGGAAGGAACCAATTCTGGGCAACGCTTAGGTCCATTGCAGTTCGCTTATGGCCAGTTTAGAGTTTTGAATCGAGTTATCCTGGCAAGCATCGGCACCACCATTAAGGCAAATTAAGCATTCGCCTAGGGTGCAGATCATAATGGCTAGCTAACAGTCTATTGGTTGGCACATTAATAAGCTTGGCCTAGGGAGGAAAATAACCTTGCACTAGCACTCCTTGCAAACCTTTGAGAAGGAGAAAACTGGATGAACACAATATGGGCACCAGTCAAAGTTCATACAGTCAACAACAAGGCTGGGAGTCACCTGGAGCTGTCAGGCAGTAATGTTAATGTGCACATCACCCAGTTTTTATCAAGCCTTACATTTTTAATGAAAAGAAAGTTTGTACTAAAATATTTACTTAAAAAAGAATTGTATTTGAAGAAATATAATGATCTGCGGTGGGTTGGCACCCAGCCCGGGATTGGTTCCTGCCTTGTGCCCTGTGTTGGCTGGGATTGGCTCCAGCAGACCCCCGTGATCCTGTGTTCGGATTCAGCGGGTTGGAAAATGGATGGATGGATGGAAATATAATGATGAGTTCCTACTACACCTAATTTTACTAAATAAATGTCACGAGTACTTTGGGCTACAAACTCCAATTACGGAGCTTCCAGTTTCAGTTGTGGTGCAAGACTCTAAGACAAATGAAGTGGCTGTGCTTGAATAAAAGTCTGATGGGAGAAGAACCACAATGAGGAAAGGTAACCCTATTTAGATGCTCTCTGATTGTCTAGCTTTGGCTTATAGTGAGAAGACATCTGAAGCCTTTACAAATTTCTTTCATTAATCTTAACATAACACATATCTTTAACTAATTTAATGTTGTTGACAGCTGGTATCAAAAAGATGCCAGAGATAGCTACTTTAGCAATTTAAATATTTTAAAATGAGTAAGGATTTAGCACTACATTTTCTTAAGCTTCATTCCCACTATTGAAACATAATGGTTTCTATTTAAATTCTGGCCTTGCAGGTGCATGAATTCATTCCATCTAAGTATACTCTGATGTCTTACATTTGAGAGACACACTAAACTCTGGAATCTGCTTTGTTTTTTGTTGGTTCATTTATAATCAAAGCTTGCATCCTTTTTTATTTTTGCAGAATACATATCAGAAAGTTCTATCCAACACATACTGGACAACAATTATAACCAGTTCTGCTTATTAAATATAATTTCAGGCTAAGAGTGTATTATCTGTCATTTTCTGAATGATGGGCATACCCAGTCACGGTGTTAATTAAGGACAAGTAGTTCATAGCCAAGAGCTTAACACTGGATAACATCAGCTAGTTAATGGCAATGAGCTTAATAACTGAAAAGTGGAACCAGTTAATTATGATAAATGTAACTAAAGACAAATATAGAGAGGACTGGATATCAGACTCACAAAGGCTAATGAGGAAACAGGAGGGGATGCTAGGGCGCACCCATGTATCTAATGACTGATAAGAATAATAGCATCATTAATGAACCAGCAAAAGATGCAAAGATGCAACAGCTACGCACTTATCATGAAACAGAAACAGCCTTCACAAGCTTTCATGAAAAAACAGGGGCACTCCCCACAAATGATTAAATATGACTAAGACCAAATTTATGCATTGGCATGTGAGCATCAGTGATATTGTTTTATTTTGCTTCCAAGTCCTTCTGCATTTTCATCCACCCATCCAAACTCACTTACTTTAGTTCAGATTTGCAGAGCCTAAAGTCTGTCCAGGTATCAACCTTGAGCAGGGCCATTTGCAGAACACATTCACATACACTAACAAAGTCTTTCACACCTGGCAATTTGAAGTTCCCAGTTAACCTAAACTAAATGTAGATGTGGCAGGAACATGTGAACTCTTTCCAGACAGTGCCTGGGGCAAAATTCTAATTTGGGGTCTGGAACCATGAGACCACTAAGCTAGGCTCTATACTTGTTACTGAAAGTTTGCTTTATTTATATTGGCTATTCAGTATAGTTTTTTTATTTTATTACTGGATTTTTTTTCAGATTGGAAAATGGATAAGTAGATGGATGCATGGATGGCTGGCTAGATGGATAGCGTGATAGCTTCATTATATATCAAATGCAAGATATTCAAAAACAAGTAGTACTAAGAAGAAAAAATGATCATGTTTCTTTATTCTTAATTTTAAAAATTAATAGATGAATGTTTTATTAGTACTAAGCTCATAAACTGAATAATAAAGAAAATAATGCTTTGTAATTTTTATATAAAAGATTACAATAGTAGAAATATTGTATATATTTAAATGTATTTTTCTCCTAGTTTCTGCACTTCTGTGAAGCCACTTTAAAAAAAAAAACAACTGTTTCAAGAAGCCTTAATAACAAAATAATGTCATGACAGCACTGGAAATGTACACTGAAGGTAATATATAGTAACAATTTTAAATTTCGACATGCTGTCCTTTTCTTTTGATGTCAACATCAACACATTGTCATATTGTTGAGAAACAGATGCAAGTTTTTCTCACATTCTGAATGCCTAATGCGTTTATTTTATTCAAAGGGTACCAGGAATCACATTTTAACACCCCCATTTAAATATAATATAAATATACCTTTCCAGATGCACACCAGTTCAAACAATTTAATTTTAAGATTTGAAAACTTTTAAGCTGTGTCTACATATAATTTACATTTTACTGCTTCTCATTCTATGATTACACATGGAAATGCGCTAAATAAATTGGCATCAGTGCTTTCAAGCCCACTCCTTCTGGCTTTTGCAAGCCTATTTTGCAAGTTAGGCATATTATGATTTAATTATGCTTGACTCAGATAATTAACTCTGGCCTATCAGAGGATTCTATCAGTTTGTTTCTTTAAGAACCATATTGTACAGTATTTTTCAGAAACATCATCGGGCTCCTAAAGATGATCTCTTTTACAGTACTGATATATGTAAAAACCTAGATGATTATTCTAAAGAAACATATAAAAACCTGGTTTCACTTTACGATTTGAAAAGAGTAAGCAAGTAAAAGCCACTTGGTCAACATTGAAGAAGACGACAGCATGATTCTCTTCTTGAGATGCCTTCATCAGGTTATAAGATGACAGAATAAGTCCCTGTGGATGTTATATGACTTGCGGGGCAGAAGAAGCTAGACAATGTAAATGTAAAGTATTACATGTTGTGGTATATGGCCGGCCATTCATCCCGGCCAATACTCCCAGGCCGCTAGATGGAGCCCTCCCTGCAGCATGGAGGTGCCCTGAATGCCAGCAGGGAATCATGGACAATGGAGTGTTTATTCACAGCCCTGCTGGATACCAAGGGGGCCGCCAGAGGATGCTGCAAGGAGGATCAAGGACTATTTTCCCTACAGCCCGGAAGTATGTCCCAGTCACTTGGACAGAAGAAATGACATACTTCTGGGTTGAAGAGAAAAGGAGTTTTCATCCGACCCGGAAGTGTTGCCAGTCACATGGACAGTGAGAAGAGAAACACTTCCAGGTCAAGAAGTATAAAAGGACTGTGGGAGATCGCAGCAGTTGAGCTGAGTTGGGAGGAAGGGTGGCAATGTGTCTGGGAGTGGAGGATTCATTATTGGTTATTGATTGTGTATTGTTTAATTATTGAGTATTGTGGAATGGAGGGTGCTTTGCGCACTGTATTGTCCAAATAAAAACAATTATTGGACTTTTATCTGGCGTCTGGTCTGAGGGTTCAAAGGAGCGATAGCGCCCCCTATCTGTCACAACGTACAAAGTCAAAATGTTAAGTTTGAATACACAATGGCAGGTCTGAATACTGAAAGTACACCTTATGAGAAGGATTTAGAAGTTGTAGTGAACTCGACACTATCAACTGGAGATAGTGTTCAGAAGCCATTAATTAGGCTAACAGAATGTTATGTTATATAATGCACTGATGTGTAGAGTACAAGTCCAAGGAGGTTTTGCTCAAGCTTTATAACACGCTGGTGAGGCGTCATCTGGAGTACTGCATAAAGTTTTAGTTTCCAGGCTACAAAAAGAACATAGCAGCACTAGAAAAAGTCCAGAGAAGAGCAACTAGGCTCATTCCAGGGCTACAGGGGATGAATTATGAGGAACGATTAAAAAGCTGAGCCTATTCAGTTTAAGTAAAAGAGGATTAAGGGAGACATGATTGAAGTGTTTAAAATTATGAAGGGAATTAGTACAGTGGATTGAGGCTGTTACTTTAAAATGAGTTGATCAAGAACACGGGTATACAGTTGGAAACTTGCTAAGGGTAAATTTTGCACAAACATTGAAAGACTTTCTTTACACAGAGAACCACCGACACATGGAATAAGCTACCAAGTAGTGTGGTACTTAGGGACTTTTAAAACTAAACTTGATATTATTTTGGAAGAATTAAGTGGATAGAACTGGCAAGCTTTTTTGGGTCTGAATGACCTGTTCTTGTCTAGATTGTTCTAATAGATGAAGTTTAGCCACGGTCATGGGTCTTCTTCTTCCAAGTCAGATACTTCCTGAATGAGGGGAAGAGAGAGACATGAGACATCCTGTGCAGCCACAGACACTATCTCCCATGCCCCTTTTAAATCGATACCTGTAAAATTGGAAAAATAGTAGTATGTTGGACACATGGTAATAATACGGTTTTGTCCCATCTGCATCTAAAGTATGTTTTTAAAGAACTGTATGTTCTGTTTTCACGTTCAGCACACTTCTATTCAAATTTTAACCGAGATACAAAGTGTGGGAAGATATAACATTATATTTAGAAGCTGAATAGCCTGTGACATCATAAACCATGACTCCAAAAAACAGTTCGTTCTTAATCGTGCATCCTCACAGTTGGAAGAAAACAAATTTCTTCCTTAGGTAAGCAGATCTTATTAAAACATTACTAGTTTAGTTGAATTTGTGCATGTTGTACCTCCTTTACAATGCAAGAGGCTAACTTTAATGGAGATTGATTGGCTGAAGATGGCTGTCTGGGTGTGGCAACCTTAATATGGTTCCAAGAACAACAGAAACCTGAAAATCTATCATACAGACATTACTCTTAATGTGTTTCTGTTCAAAATAGCATTCCATCTGTTCATCCATTTTATCTACCTGTATGTGCAATTTGGGTTGGAGACATGCTTATCCCAGGAGAACTGGATGTAAGGCAGAACTGAACAATGGACAGAACATCAGTTCACAGCAGCACACCAAGATAGCAAATGCAAAATTGAAACATATAAATGCATTATTCTTAATATTACACAACATCTTTAAAGATAATGATTTAATGAAACCCTATGGAAGCGGAATTTACATTATGTCAGAACATGAATTTTTGTTGTTATTACAGTACTATTGTTCCAATGGGTGGATTAAATTGACATATTGCAGCCCAGAAGCTTAAATTTGTGTAAAAAATATATAATCCTATTTGTTTGTTTTACACCATGGTACAAGAAAGAGGGTGTCCTTTGTAACTGATTTTATTTGCCATTAACATCACTCTTGCCATCTACATGTACAAATAACCAGAGATTTGGGGAGTGGTAAAGGGAGGACATAAACAAATATCTCCTTATGCAGATAAAATGGTGTTTTATATTACTGATCCATATTCATCTCTCCCACTTGTACTATATGTAAAATACAGGGGTTCAACATCAGTTTGAATAGAAACGTATTATGTTCTGTGAAAAGGTTTTCATGTCAATTTAATAGCAATATATTTCCATGTAACTTTCTCATAGCAGTTCAAATACCTAAGAATCACAGTTATTGTACTACCATGAGGGAACAGGTAGTAAAATGTGTTTGATAAAATTGGGAGATGAAAAGGCAAACTCAAAACTTATGACTGGATTATGCTCCAAAGCTAAAAAAAACAATGAGCTGTATTACCAGAACCTAAAAATCAAAGTCAAAAGTCACAGCAAGAAAGTTGTTACCCTAGCTCCATTTTTGAAAAACTAACTGCCAACTTCAGAGATCTGATAAGAATCCATTATTTTTGATGTCAGTAGAAGTAAATCACTATGTTAAATAGCTTCAGTATGGCATTACAACATGCAATTACCAGGCATTATGTTGAAGCAAGAGAGATTTGTTGCTATGTACAATATTGTGGCAAAACTTGAAAGAATCACAAAATGGAGGCCTCCATGACAAACAAAATGGCAGCACAACATACATCCATCCATCCATTTTCCAACCCGCTGAATCCTAACACAGGGTCACGGGGGTCTGCTGGCGCCAATCCCAGCCAACACAGGACACAAGGCAGGAACCAATCCCGGGCAGGGTGCCAACCCACCGCAGGACACACACAAACACACCCACACACCAAGCACACACTAGGGACAATTTAGAATCGCCAATCCACAACATACATAAAAAAATCTATTAAAATAACAGACATGAAAAAACAATAAGAATATTCACAGAAATGTACAAAAATAGGTAGCAAATAAAGCACATCCCAAAAAGCATGATAATTATACAATTTAAAGACCTGTTCCAGGATAACTGTAGCAGCTGTAAATTTGTTAATTTTGTCATGTTTCAGGTACAGAGTTGCACAAAGAATACTTAGAAAAATCCTTTAAACACCCTTTATTCTTGAACTTAAAAGAATAATTTTGGAGTCTTACAATGGCTGACCGCAAACATGATAAACTTCACTCATTTGACTCCAGTGGTTTCTTCATGGAAATTAAAGTTCCTTCAGTGCTATTGAGCTCCAAGAATGATCTGCAAAACAGAAAAGTCAGCCAACTAGTGAATCAAATATACAGTAAGGTGCTGAGCTTTAAAGGTTCCTGCTAGCGTGAGACACATGACTTTTTGTGACGGGCTGCAGCTGCCTGCAGTTGATCCCACACTGCCAAAGTGCCACCTGCCTGAAAGTGTGTTTTCTCTGCAAGCAAATCAGCAACAGTAAATGAAAGTGCAGCCCAATATCTCACAGTTCACAATACAAAGAGGCCATGGATAAAAACAACCATTCATCAGAGATGTAAAGCAGCAGGAGGCATGGTGTTACCTTTCTTTCAGTTCTCATACATAATTATGAAACAAGGGACCAAAAAAGAAATGAACTTATACTATCTTGGTCAGCCGTGAAGGCATCTGTATGCCTTGCTTTGTAAATATATGTTGTGATGTGTGCAAACATTTTTGTGGGCTTAAGTATTTTTAAAGGCTTAGAAATACAGAGAGCTAGTTTTGTTATTATTTCTTTCTTGTATTTTGTTATTCTAAAAGTATTTTTTAAATATATATGTATTGAAAAAATCATAAAGACATATTGGACACTGCCATTTTGTGTGGGGGTTGCTAGGAATAGACATGAATAAATTAGTTATTCAGATGCTGCAATGTAATTACATCACACAAGCATTAGTATTTAAGCTGGTGTTTCTCAACAGAAAAACATCCAAGATTTTGGACGATTAACAAACCCAAATATGTTTTCTTGTGATTAGTTTTCTGGCTATGTTCTATGATTTTTAGTTCAATGATTTTGCTCTGAAAATTTGTGTTATTGATTTTTGGGTTTTGACCTTGGCTCATCTTAGTGACTATGTTTTATTCCATGGTCCCTTATTTTCTTCCCGTGTAGCTTGCCACTTCAACAGCTCTGGCAGTACACCCATATGTTTTGCTCTGTTAACCCATTACTATTAATAACTGCAAACTGAGTAAATAAAGTCCTGGGTTTAAATGTGTCGTTGGGTTGCTGCATGTTTTCCCACTGTCAATGAGGGTTTCCTCCAACATTCCCAAAGATGTGCAGGTTACATAAATTGTCAATGTCTTAGTGTGTGTGTGTGTGTTTGTATGTGCATGAGTGGGCACTCAGACGGATTGTGTAGGTGCCACACGGGCTGGACGGGTATCCTGGCCAGGAAAGGGAGCAGATCTAGAAGGAAGGACCGGAAAGGGTGGACGGACAGCCCATTAAAAAGAGAAGATGTGGATGGAGGTTTTTTATTCCCCCAGCACACCAGATGGCAGCAGCACTGGAGTTTGGTGCACAGTAGGGAACCAGCAGGGCATGCTGGGATATGTAGTCTGGCAGAGCAGCCCTATTAGAGACAAGCTCACTATTATGGAGTTCCGTGCGACCCAGAAGTGCTTTCATCGGGAAGTACTCCCGGGTCTGTATTAAAAGGGACCATATTTCCTTATTCAGGCAAGTCGGAGCTGGGAGGTAGAGAGGCAACACTTAACTAGAGGAGGGCAGTGTGGTGTTGAGAGAGTTATTGGGAGGAGAGAAAAACCTGTGGGTTGTGCTTTTTGTACCATAATTGAGATATCTTTGGTTAATAAACAATCTTTATTTGAACCCAATTTTGTGTTCATATTGGGGTTTGGGCTTGCTGATGCCCAAGGTTCCCCTGGGGTTCCATCACAACTGATACCCTGTGCAGAATTACAGCCTGCTTTTTATCTGATAGTTCCAGAATAGGTTTTGGTCCCTCGTGACCCTGAATTGAATTAAGGTTAGAAAATGTTATGTAAAATTCACTTTACAGAGAATAGTTCAAAAATTGTTTAAAATCTCGCAGGTATTCATTAAGGTACTAATAATATACTAATAGTATTATTACTAATAATAATTAAACTTGCTGAATCATTACTAGCAATTTGGATACTTCAGTATCTTGGAGTGATTCATTCATATTAAATTTTTTTATTTCTCTACCTTTTAAAGTTAGGAAGGGGTTATCTGATTTGATTAACATGTACTATTGTATGTCTTATTGATTTGCAATTTATTCATCGTAACAAAATCCCTAAAAATCAATAAAATATTTTAAAAATAACTGATTATACTGAGAAGCATATCACATGCAGAGACTACTGGAGTGATTATTATTACTGCATATTTGGCATCTGCCTTTTCCCAAGAAACCATGCAAGGACGTGATACATTACAAATGCTTACATGCTTATTTTAAAACTGGACCAGAGACAAATATATGAGCTCTGCAACTACTGCATTGTTATCACTTTTTAATTTAATATTTTCTTTATCAGTATGCTGCTGCTGGAGTATGTGAATTTCCCCTTGGGATTAATAAAGTATCTATCTATCTATCTACTGTACACCTTACAGAGAGCAGAGGGCAGAGGCATTCTGAACATAAAGATTCTTTCATCTTGTAGCCTAAGTATAATCCAGAAACACATTCAAACATACCAAAAAACAAGAGGACCTGGACACATGAATTGAACATTACAGGAAAACAGTGAATGGCATAATGACTTCCACCAAAAAAATATTCATATTCAAATTCAAATATTATACCAATGTGATAGACTGACAGTCCACGAAAGAATTCGAAAGTAAGCAGCAGCATCTTCTCATTCAAACGTTATTTACAAAAATTATACTGAATAGTGAAATCCTATATACACCACTTCTCACTCACTCTCTGTGAAAGCAGAAAATTCTAGTGTGTTCTTGACCTTCAACTGTACTTTTTATGAAGTGTATCATATTCCCAATGCATGTTAAAATGCTTATCTGTGTATGTGTGTGTGTCTCTATCTATCTATCTATATAGTGTGGCGGACAGCCGGGGCCCATGCCCGGCTGGGACGCACCTTCTGTATATGGTCCAGGGGAACAGACATGGGCTGCACAATAACCCCCCCTTGGGTTGCGATGGTGCCTCGGATTCCCGCAGGGCTTCACAGGAGTTGGAGTTGGTTACAGCCCTGTTGGAATCTGAGGGTGCCGCCCGGGAGTGCTGCAACAACTGCTGAGCTCTCTTGGGTGGGTTTTCTGCCACAACCGGAAGTGCTGCCAAAAGTAGGTCAACAAGCACCTGGAGTACTTCCGGGGGTGTTATAAAAGGAGCCAGCAGCCACCACCCTGAAAGCAAGAGTCGAGAGGAGGGAGACAACGCTTGCTAGTGAGGAGGGGTTGTGAAGAGGAGATTATTTGTGCTTGGGCTTTTTGATCTTTATGGGACTTTGTTGTGCCGGTAAGTTACAGGGAAGACGTGTCCCACAGGTGAAGAAAGTAAAAGTTTATTTCTTTTACACGTGTGCCTCCCGTGTCTGTCTGTGTTGGGTTGGCGCTGGTGAAGTGCTTTTGTCACAATAGATAGAACTATATACATATATGGGTGATGGATGTCTGAAGTGGAGCTCCATTGCAGCCGCTTTATTTTTTCTCTTATTTCTTATTATCCCGAGGTATCCTGTATTTACCTAACCAAAGGAGTTTCTACTACAGTATATAAACATGAGTAACAAGAAAGGGGGTCAGAACGGAAAAGAAACCTAAAACCACACCAAAGTCTAGACAGGCATCAGGCCCAAGTGCAAGGTACAGCCTTTCAGAGACTGACCTGGAACAAGCAGGCGAAAGCACAGACTTCCCAGGACCCCGTTCCACTGCATCAGCTCCAGTCAAGAGTGAAAATGGGAGCGAAGCTGCAAGTGATGCAGGTCATGATAGCTAGCCGATTCTAGAAGATCACTTGAAACTAGAGATGGCCTTGCAGTCCGCACATTCATCTACTCCTTGCGAGCTGGAAGCATCGGCTATAACGGGGGTTGCCACTTCACCCGCGGAGCACGAAAGCCGAAACGATTTGTCCGAACTGAAGGAAATGATTGCAACATTGGCCACGGCCACGGCCATAAGTGAGCTCAAGAAAGACATTCAGAAAAGTATGAAGAAAGAAAAAAAATGGCTTGCTCAAGACAAACGAGAAGACAAACGAGAAGCTGCGATGGAGCTGCAAGAGACGCGGCAGGAATATAAAGACTTGGAAAACATATATATAATCGTTTTGATGCAGTCTTTAAAGATATGCTGAGAAAAATTGAGGAACACATTCAGGAAAATGCATCTAAACTGAGAGAACTTGTCGATCAGCTGGAAGACATTAAGTAGACATTAATGGCTTGAATTGAAACAGCGGAACATTTGGCATCTAACGCCAATGGAAAAGCTACAACTACAAATTCTGAATGCAAAAAAACTCTGAGACAGACTTGTGGCTCTGGAAGATGGATGCAGAAGGAATAATATTAGAATCGAAGGTCTACCTGAGAATCGTGAAAGTCCAAACCCAGTGAAACTCGTAGATGAACTATTCTCAAAAATAATTGGAGAGAACTTTAAGTCAGATACTGAGGTAGCGGCAGCTTATTGCATACGTGGATCAAATACCTCTAAACCTAGGACTTTAATTGTCCGCTTCGAGAGATTACAATTTAAGCTTAATGTAATGGCGCTTCTCAGACACAAACAAGAGATTATATTTGAAAATATAGTGGAACCTCGGTTCACGACCATAATTCGTTCCAAAACTCTGATCGTAACCCAATTTGGTCATGAACCGAAGCAATTTCCCCCATAGGATTGTATGTAAATGCAATTAATCCGTTCCAGACTGTACGAACTGTATGTAAATATATATTTTTTTAAGTTTTTAAGCACAAATATAGTTAAATTATACCATAGAATGCACAACGTAATAGTAAACTAAATGTAAAAACATTGAATAACACTGAGAAAACCTTGAACAACAGAGAAAACTAACACTGCAAGAGTTCACGCTATAGCGCTACGAACTGCTCGTTAAAAACACTTTTTTAATGAGTTTTAAGCACAGGGAAAAAATGAACATTTTAAAAACCACAAAGAAAAGTAACATTGCAACAATGCACGCTACGAACCGATCTCTGTAAACAGAAGTGAAAACAAAAACAAGCCGCGTGCATTCTTTAACTGGCTTCTCTGCCTTATGCATCCAGCCCCCTCTCTGTCACTCACTCGCTCGCTCTCTCGCATGCCTGTGTGTGTGTGTGTGTGTCTCTCTCTCTCTCTCTCTCTCTCTCACGCCTGTGTGTGTGTGTGTGTGTGTCTCTCTTGCGTGCCTGTGTGTATGTGTCTCTCTCGCGCCTGTGTGTGTGTGTATGTGTCTCTCTCGTACACCTGTGTGTGTGTGTGTCTCTCTCTCTCTCTCGCGCCTGTGTGTGTGTGTGTGTCTGTGTCTCTCTCTCGCGCACCTGTGTGTGTGTGTGTCGCGCTCTCTCTTGCTCTCTCTCTAGTTGCACAGGGAATGCACAGGGAGAGACTGAACACATGTGGAAATCATAGGCGCGCACAAACCAAAAGGGAAACTGCCCTGTTCATATACCGAGTGTGTGGTCGTGAACAGATGCAAATGTTTGGTGAACTTTTTGGTCGTAAACCGATTTGTACGTGTTCAGAGACGTTTGTGAACCGAGGTTCCACTGTAACCACATTTGTATTTTCCCTGATTTCTCACCCTCAACAGCTGCTAAACGTGCAGCTTTTTACAACATTAAACAGCGGTTACCTAAAGCCGATATCAGATACAGCCCCTTGTATCCTGCCAAACTGAAAGTGGATATTCAAGACAAATATCACATCTTCTCCTCCATGGAGGAAGCAGAAAAGGAATTAAGAAAACTGATCCTGACGCTTTTTTGAAATATGATAGTGAGTCACATCCTGTCATGGTATGGCAAGAAGATATTACCTGCTGTCTGATCTGCTTGCAATGATACGGGTACCATAATTATACATTCTTTTTTCTTTTCGGCCACTTTTTGTTTATGTTTTAATTACAAGTACACGCGTATGTGTTGAAGAAATTAAAGTATTTCTTTCTTTTTTATTTTTTTTGTTTGTTTAATATTTCAAGACTGTTGAAGATTGTATTTTATGCTTATAGTATTTAGACTTTATCGGCAATAGGTATCTCTACTTTTTAATCCTCAAATGCTGCTGCTGGGGTGCTTGTTTTGTTTTGGACGTGCTCAGTCTCTACGTATGTCAGAGGACTGGGACTTTGTGAAGTGGGGTCCAGCCTCACGTGAGGAGGCAAAATGGGGGGGTGGGAGCATAAGGGGGGGAGAGAAAGAGAACAAGCCTTATAATTACCAACGTAACAATAGACTGCATGGCAATAACTCCTGGGGAAAATTGGAAATTAAGGTTAAAGCTGTCTTATTTCCAGTTAAGACTACAAAATGACATCAAAAATTCAGAATCAATGTCTCCATAATGTGAAAGTTAACTTTGTGAGCTGGAATGTTAAAGGCCTGAATCACGAATTAAAGAGAAAGAATGTATTCTCTCACTGAACAGGTCTAAACACTAAAATAGTATTTTTACAGGAGACCCACTTATTAAGCAAAGATCAGTTCTGGCTGCAAAAAGACTGGACTGGCCAAATGATCCATTCCAGCTTTACAAAGAAAACTAGAGGTGTGGGAATTCTCATACATAGAACAGTCTCATTTGTAGCATCAGATGTAGTATCTGATCCTGAAGGGAGATATGTGATTGTCATGGGCAACTTATTTAACTGTGATTTTGATAAATGTTTATGAACCAATGTCGATGATAGGGAATTCATGCAAAATGTATTTGTATCTATTCCCAATGTGAACACTCATAAAATTATAATGGCTGGGGACTTTAATTGTGTTTTAAATCCACTCTTAGATAGGTCTTCTGTCACGGGGGGGTGGGTCGGGGGGGTGACATCTAACACTGCAAAGACAATTGCACAGTTTTTAACTGACCACAACTTATCAGACCCCTGGAGGTTTCTAAACCCAAACTCAAGAATATATTCCTTCTACTCACCAGTGCATCATTGCTACTCAAGAATTGATTATTTCTTTATAAATAATAATTTCTTGCCTGCGATTAAATCTTGCAAGTATGACGCTATTGTTATTTCTGACCATGCGTCTCTGATCTTGGAGCTGAAATCATTATGCCCCACATACTCATCTTGCAGATGGCGTCTTAACCCACTTCTATTAGCAGATGAGAACTGTACAGAATTTATATGAAAACAAATCAGTTTCTTCCTAGAGGCAAATATATCCTCAGAGGTCTCTGCAGGAATACTCTGGGAAACTCTAAAGGCCTTCTTAAGAGGACAGATTATTTCATATCTTTCCCAAAGAAATAAATTAGAAACCAAGAAGGTATCAGAGCTAACCAGCGAAATTACTAGAATAGATCAAGAACATGCCAGATGTCCAAGCAAGGATCTTCATAGGAAAAGACAGGCTTTGCATTCAGAGCTCAACCTCTTAACAATCAAAGAAACTGAACAACTCATTTTTAAATCAAGACATCATTACTATTAGAAAGCTAATAAGCTCTTAGCTCAAGAAATCCAAAAGCAAGAAGTTCGCAATACAATCCCAGCAATCACCAACATGAACGGAGATAAAATCATTGACCATAAAAATATAATGCACACATTTAAAGACTACTATAAATCCTTATATTCTACTGAGCTCAAAGAAGACAACACACAATCTAATGCATTTCTTGATTCATTACAAATACCACAAATAGATACTTTTATTGTAGAGGAATTGGATAAACCTCAGGCGCTATCAGAATTACTAGATACTATAAAGTCACTTCAGAGCGGGAAAGCAGCAGGTCCTGATGGCTACCTTGTCGAATTTTATAAGATATTCTCCACTCAGCTAGCTCCCCTCTTAATAGCAACATTTACAAAAGCTAGAGACAATCAAATTCTACCTCAAACTTTTCACCAAGCATTAATCACCATCTTTCCCAAACAAAACAAGGCCTTATTACAATGTGCATCATACAGACCAATTTCACTTCTAAATAATTATGTTAAGATACTCTCCAAAGTCCTAGCTAGAAGGATGGAGAAAGTGCTGCTTTCAGTAATATCACAAGATCAAACTGGATTTATTAAAGGCCGACACTTAGCTTCCAATCTCCAACACCTGTTTAATGTAATATATTCATCTGCAAAGTCAAACACCCCAGAGATATTATTATCGTTGGATGCAGAAAAAGAATTTGATATGATTGAATGTAACTACCTTTTCTCTACATTAGAGAAATTTGGTTTTGGCCCGAATATTTGTGCATGGATCAAAGTACTGTATACCAATCCAGAAGCTTCAGTTTGTATTAACAACATTTGTTCAGACTACTTTAAACTAGAACGTGGTACCAGACAAGGATGCCCCTTATCACCACTGCTATTTGCAATCGCCATTAAACCTCTGGCAGTTCACTGTCAAAATGCTTATCAGATAAAGGGGATTATCAGAGAAGGACTTGAACAGAAAATTTCTTTACATGCAGATGATATGGTTTTGTATATATCAGACCCACAAAATACTGTGCCTGCAGTTTTAACAGCATTTACAGAATTTCAAAAGATCTCTGGTCTCAGATTTAATTTGAATAAAAGTGTGCTCTTTCCAGTGAATTCTCAAGCATACAATATTAGATTGGACACCTTCCCTTTTATTATTGCAGATCAGTTTAAATACCTAGGGGTAAATATCACAAGTAAACATAAAGCTCTTTATCAACAAAATTTCGCCGTCTGTATGGAAAAAATTAAGCAAGACTTGTATAGATGGTCAACCCTCACTCACTCTAGCTGGAAGAATTAACGTTGTTAAGATGAATATCCTTCCTAAGCTTCTCTTTTTATTTCAAAACATTCCAATATACATCAATAAATCATTCTTTAAGCAATTAGATTCAACCATAACCTCATTTATATGGAACCTAAAACATCCACATATTTAAAGAGCAACCCTACAAAGACCTAAGACAGAAGGTGGCATGGCTCTACCCAACTTTGTTTTATTACTGGGCAGCAAATATACAAGCCATAAAAACCTGGATACAAATAGATGAACATGCACAGGCTTGGTCCGCAATAGAAATAAAATCCTGCAGTTCTTCTCTATATTCCATGCTTTGTGCCCTAAAAAATGCAAGTTATCGCCAATATACTAATAACCCAATAAGTGCTTCACTCACTCAGAATATGGAACCAATGTAGAAAGCATTTTAAGATGCAGAATCTTTTATCTGTGGCACCTCTGCATGAGAACCACCTTTTCCAACCCTTGCAAACATATGCAGTTTTTAATATCTGGAAAACATTTGGAATTAAATTGCTTAGAGACCTTTATATAGAGAACATCTTTGCATCCTATGAACAATGACAATCCAAATTTAATTTTCCAGCAACACATTTCTTTCACTATCTTCAGATGAGAAAATTTGTCAAACAGAACCTGCCCGATTTTCCCCATCTCCCACCTTCCTCTATACAGTACTGGAAAAAATATTGCTCAGTCTCAAAGGACTCAGACAGCATTTCTGCAATATATAAAAATATTTTACAGTCCCTTTCAAAGATCCAAGAGGACAATGGGAAAAGGATCTCTCACTCAACATATCTGAAAAGGAGTGGAAGGTAGCAATGCAGAGAATTAATTCGAGCTCCATATGCACAAAGCATACAATTATTCATCTCAAAATTATATATCGAGCACATCTGTTTTGCTTGAAATTGTCCAAAATGTTTCCAGGGCAAGATCCAGCCTGTGAACGGTGCAATCAAGCTCCAGCCTCACTGCGTCACATGTTTTGGGCCTGCACCAAATTAACATCATTCTGGACAAAAAATTTTAAGTGCCTTTCAGAAAGCCTTGGTGTCATAATCCTTCCTAATCCACTAACAGCTCTGTTTGGTATCCTTCCAGATGGGCTTAAAATGGAGAAGGACAAACAAACTTCACTACACTATTGGCATGCAGACTTATTTTGCTAAACTGGAAGAATCCTAACTCTCCTCTTTTAAGTCAGTGGGTAACTGATGTTTTATATTATTTGAAATTGGAAAAAAATCAAATTCTCACTTAGAGGATCTGTGCAGAACTTTTTCAAAACATGGCAGGATCTAATCAATAATATTTTAGAATAAGCTCTTAAAGCACTGAGGAAGTAGATTCTCTCCCCATTTCCTTTTCTTCTCCATTTACCTGTATCTGCCTATTAAACTCATCAATTTATTTATTTTTACTATTTTTAAGTTTTATTCCATTGGCCATGCTCTCTTTCTCAGGGGTGGGGTTGATTTGTTTTCAATCCTATTTTTTTGTAAAAATTGATCTATTTGTATGGAATGATTACAATAAAATCAATAAAATAAAAAAAAAGAAAAAAAAGAAAAACACAGATATTATGATGAGTAGGCACACCTTGAATGTGAACCCCATATTATTGATGACAAAACAGAGTGATATTGCAAAACAACAAGTAATGTCTTTTCATATGTGAAAACAGACAGACCTAAGATGGATTCCTTTATGAGAACGCCAGAGCGAAAGGGGCAGGGTCAGAGGACCATCACCCAGAAGTGGCATCACTGGTGCTGCTGGCCATGAGATTTGTTGAGGACAAAGGAGGAAAAAAGTTTAGGCAGCTGTGCTAACCCTCGACTCAGGGTGGAATTACTACTTTATTAATATTGCTGAGCCTTGCAATTGTTGTCTTCCAATCACACATGTGTGACAATATATATAATATATATATTATATATATGTATATCTCTATTATAAAAAAAAAATCCTGGGAGAGAAAGATGGGAGACGAGACATGATCTTCACGTTAAGATCATGGAAGACACTTAAAAGACCTGCGAGACGAAAGAGAATGGCCACGGAGTGTCTCACGGGGACCTTAAACATGAGACTTTGTGCCAAGAGATTGACCCAGGATCGTCTCGTGATGACATAGAACATGAGATTCTTGCAAGACACGCCCTACTTACAACCTATATCAAATAAAACAATGGGCAGCAAAACATTCATTCATCTAAAGGATTTGAACATACACAGATCCAGGGTCTCAGCACATATAAAGTGTATAAGGACAATACGTTATAAATGAAACGTCGAAGACTAAGCGAAGAAGAAAGCAGTGCGGAGGAAAGAGACTCAAAAGCATTGGAGAGAAAAAAGAGCAAAAAAAAAAGAATAATCTAGGTGTAAATTCAGAAAATAAGTAAAGTAATTATCAGCCCAGAACAAGTGGAATTGAAAAAAAAGCACGTCCAATTGGGCTCAGAATTAAAAAACAGAGAGTAAAAGACAAAGTAAAAGACAAAGTAGAACTTCATTCACAAACGTTGGCGCTATACACATGCAGAGCAGGTTAGAGATTATGAAAGCAGTGGAATTCAAAAGGCTCAAAAAAAAAGTTGGCACGATACACATGTGGAGAAAGTTAAAGAATATGAAGGTAGGAAAATTAGAAAATATAAAAAAAGAAAGTAAAGATAACAGTAGCACAAACAAATGGAAATTATTACTCAAAAAAGGGAAAATAATCACCACGGACCAGGTGTCATTGAAAAAAAAGGAGGACAAAGCAAGGTCAGAAATAAAAGACAGAGTAGAAAACAAAGTAAAACATCATAAAGAGGTTAAAAAACAAGGGGGCCAAACACATGCAGAGTAGGTTAGAGATAATGAAAACTGGAATTCAAAAGACTCAAAAAACACATAGGCGCGAAACACATGCTGAGTAAGATACAGAATATGAAGGCAGAAAAAAACGACAGTGTCAAAACAAAGACAGTAAACATTGCATTACTGCAAAACAAGAGAAATTATTACTCAGAGAAATAAAGAAAAGGCGAATAGAGATCGAATATATGGACAGAGGTGATATGTCAGAAGAATGTAAATATTGTAAGGCTTTGAAGTTTAAGTCAGAGAATTTCAAAAACGGGGTTTACCTCACATGCATTTATTGGTTACTTTGCAAAAAAAATTATTAACTGCTGATGATGTAGATTGTTTTGTCTGTGCTAAAATGCCAAACAGAGAAACCTATCCTGAATTATGGTACAAAGTCATTAAACACATGTTTCACTGACCTCATTTAAAAGATTCAGCATATTGGGACTCCAAACATTCCAAATATTGTTTTTACAGAAGTTCTGAAATAAAAGTGAAACTAATGAAGTAACAACAATTCAAAGAAAAAAAAATCTTAAAAGTGTGTATCCGGAAAATCAAACACGGGGGTTTGTCGAGCAAAGCGAGCAGGGGGCGAAGCCCCCTAGTACTATATAATAAAGCACTAAGGTTTGTGTGTTCAGATCCTCTGGGCAATATGTTTAGTCAGTTTGGCTTTGGTGTGATTGGTCAGTTTGGCTTTTGTGATATGAGAAAAGAGGAAGTGTGAGTCTGAGATGCATAAGGTGGAGTAAAGGCATATGAGGCATGCTGAGAGAATTGCCTTCAAAGACAGTACGTATTAAACTGGACAGGAGGTGAGAAAGATACCTTGAAAATAATGACAGAGTCTGAGGAGCAGGTTTTATGGGAACGTGCTCGAGAGAGGGAGCACCGAATAAGAGACATTCACACACACAAATACAGAGGAAAGGAACTGAAGGTATACATGCAGGGTAAGAGATAGCAAAAATGTTTTGATTATTCTATTACTTGTTTTTGACAGGTACTGTGGCTATATATATATGTAGATATAGCAAAAAATCAAAAGTCTGCATAAACATTTACAGTATAAATGACTGTGATGTGCAAATGTTTGATTATATATGCTGCATACTAAGCAGCTGCTGCCTTTGGTGACATGTTTTGCCTATGCTCTCAACTTAAAAAATACTGAACTACAACATAAGCAACTTATTAAACAACCTCAGGATCACCTCAAGTCTACTCCTAAAACAAAACATAAGAAACATTTTGATGAGAGCAGAACATTCAGCTAAACATAGCTCATCAATCTTTATTTACCTATCTCTTTAAAAGAGAGTCATCTCAAGATCTGTAGTTCCCCTAATTGCCACTATCCTCTATATGACTTGAGAACGCAATTTACAGTATCATGCAGTTTCCACAGATTTTTCTCCCACACATTCATTCTGCAAACATCATGTTCCAACTCATCTAAAATTGCTATATTAGATGAAGATAATAACATTTATTTCTATTGCACATTTTCATACAGATCATGTAGCTCAAAGTGCTTTGCAAGATGTCGAAGTAATAGTTACAAGCAAAAAAAAAATTAAACGTTAGATAAGAATAATACTGAATAAACAGTATACAAAAATAAATAATACACTTACATAACATATATAAAATAGATTGATTTACAATATAATTAACAGAAGTATAGTCCTTAAACATAGAATTGTTTTATAAGTCTCTAAATGTGAGTCATGATAGATCTAATAACTGTTAAGAAATCATTCCCCACACTATTATACTACTACCACCAGCCTGCATTATTGACATAAGGCAGGGCAGATCCAAGAGTTCATAGTGTTTTCAGATGAGGAATCACTTTCTTATCTTTACCTCTCTGGTTTTGGTGATCATCTGCCCATTCCAGCCTCACTTTCCTGTTCTTAGCTCACTTGAGTGGAACTTAGCATGGTTTTCTACTGCTGTAGGCCAGCCCTTTGTGATCTGATATATTGGACATTCAGAGATGTCCTTTGGCACACTTGTAACTGCTGACATATTAACATAATGAGAGAGCTGTTGTGCAAGAATGCACCATTGCAAACCAGTGGCCAGACCTCCATATAGCTAAATGGGGTTCTCTGTTTAATGCAGAAATAGATAGATAGATAGATAGATAGATAGATAGATAGATAGATAGATAGATAGATAGATAGATAGATAGATAGAGTACTTTATTAATCCCAAGGGGAAATTCACATACTTCAGCAGCAGCATACTGATACAAAAAACAATATTAAATTAAAGATTGATAATAATGCAGGTAAAAACAGATAATAACTTTGTATGATGTTAACGTTTACCCCCCGGGTGGAATTGAAGAGTTGCATAGTTTGGGGGAGGAACGATCTCCTCAGTCTGTCAGTGGAGCAGGACATTGACAGCAGTCTGTCGCTGAAGCTGCTCTTCTGTCTGGAGATGACACTGTTTAGTGGATGCAGTGGATTCTCCATAATTAACAGGAGCCTGCTTAGTGCCCATCGCTCTGCCACAGATGTCAAACTGTCCAGCTCCATGCCAACAATAGAGTCTGCCTTCCTCACCAGTTTGTCCAGGCATGAGGCGTCTTTCTTCTTAATGCTGCCTCCCCAGCACACCACCACGTAGAAGAGGGCACTCGCCACAACCGTCTGATAGAACATCTGCAGCATCTTATTGCAGATGTTGAAGGATGCCAGCCTTCTAAGGAAGTATAACCGGCTCTGTCCTTTCTTACACAGAGCATCAGTATTGGCAGTCCAGTCTAATTTATCATCCAGCTGCACTCCCAGGTATTTATAGGTCTGCACCATCTGCACACAGTCACCTCTGATGATCACGGGGTCCATGAGAGGTCTGGGCCTCCTAAAATTCACCACCAGCTCCTTGGTTTTGCTGGTGTTCAGGTGTAGGTGGTTTGAGTTGCACCATTTAACAAAGTCATTGATTAGGTCCCTATACTCCTCCTCCTGCCCACTCCTGATGCAGCCCACGATAGCAGTGTCGTCAGTGAACTTTTGCACGTGGCAGGACTCCGAGTTGTATTGGAAGTCCGATGTATATAGGCTGAATAGGACCGGAGAAAGTACAGTCCACTGCAGCGCTCCTGTGTTGCTGACCACAATGTCAGACGTGCAGTTCCCAAGACGCTCATACTGAGGTCTGTCTTTAAAATAGTCCACGATCCATGCCCCAGGTATGAATCTACTCCCATCTCTGTCAGCTTGTCCCTAAGGAGCAGAGGTTGGATTGTGTTTAAGGCGCTAGAGAAATCTAGAAACATAATTCTTACAGCACCACTGCCTCTGTCCAAGTAGAAGAGGGATCGGTGTAGCATATAGATGATGGCATCCTCCGCTCCCACCTTCTCCTGATATGCAAATTGCAGAGGGTTGAGGGCGTGTTGAACCTGTGGCCTCAGGTGGTGAAGCAGCAGCCTCTCCATGGTCTTCATCACATGTGATGTCAGAGCAACAGGCCGGAAGTCATTCAGCTCACTACGACGTGATACCTTTGGGACTGGGGTGATGCAAGATGTTTTCCAAAGCCTCAGGACTCTCCCCTGTTCCAGGCTCAGGTTGAAGATGCGCTGTAGAGGACCCCCCAGCTCCGATGCTTCCAATAGAACTTGTTCCATGTAATCTGATGGCTTTAGGTCTTTGTCCCATTTGTGCCATCTCTGGGAGGATGGAGGCTAAGAAGAGAAACAGCACCCTTAGTGATTTCTCAGCAGAGATAACACCAATGTTGTAAAGAGCTGTCATTTATTTATTTCTAGTCTTTCCACTACCTTCATCAAGTCTGGCTATTCTACTCTGACCTCTTCTAGAATGTACACTTTGCCCATTCTAATGGATGAGCAACCACGTAACTTTTTGACCCTACCTGCAGGTTGTATAAGTTGAGCACCAGCTATGATTAACTGTTTGGAGGTCTATGTGTACCTAGGAAAGTTGTTGTTGAGTGTAATTTTAAAAGACCAACAGTCCCAGTACTAGGCCCACCTTTATCAAGCATCTCAGAATTACTGCTAGAAACTATACTAAAAGTCTGACCAGCATAAGAATTTGTCCCATGCTATCATTGCATGCTCCCCAACCTATATGCACTCGCAGCTAGGAAAAGTAGTTCATATTTGAGAATGAATGATGTCTTGACTTAATGACACGCTGCAAACTGGAACTCATGATGAAGTTTTGTACTTTTCTGATGCTAACATTAAGGCTACACCTCAAAGACAATAATAATAATAATAATAATAATAATAATATTAAAAGAGGGTGGCTCAGTGGTAGCGCTGCTGCCTCGCAGTAAGGAGACCCGGGTTCGCTTCCCGGGTCCTCCCTGCGTGGAGTTTGCATGTTCTCCCCGTGTCTGCATGGGTTTCCTCCGGGTGCTCCGGTTTCCTCTCACAATCCAAAGACATGCAGGTTAGGTGGATTGGCAATTCTAAATTGGCCCTAGTGTGTGCTTGGTGTGTAGGTGTTTGTGTGTGTGTGTGTGTGTGTCCTGTGGTGGGTTGACTCCCTGTCCAGGATTGGTTCCTGCCTTGCGCCCTGTGTTGGCTGGGATTGGCTCCAGCAGACCCCCGTGACCCTGTGTTCGGATTCAGCGGGTTGGAAAATGGATGGATGGATGGAAGAATGGAAAACATAATAAGGTAGTCTATTGTGAAAAGCTGCACGTAATTGTTGCCAATTCACTACAACATCAAGAATAATACTGTAATGAATGCTGCAATGGAAAGACCATGACACACACAAAGAATTAGAGTAAAGCCTGATAATGAACATGTTCATTTAACAATGAATGATCCAAGGATTGTTCCTGCCTTGCGCCCTATGTTTACTGGGATAGTATCCAGGTTCCCTGTATTCCTGCTCAGGATAAAACAGGTTTAGAAAATGGATGGATGGATGGCTCATAAGGAACAGTTAACAAACTAGCCACAGCTATTCTTGTAAAACTGTAATTGCTGTCAAAGTGGCTTGCACAAAGTACTGAATTAAGGGTCTGTATACTTTTAGTTACTTGTTTGGACTAAAGTCAATAACTTGTTGATTTATTTTTTTTATTAATTTACGATATGTGTTTCTAGAATGCATCAATCCATTTTCTAAACCTCTTAATTTAACTGAGTGTCTCCAGGGTCAAGGTTCATCACACAAGGAACTATATCTGGACATTATGTCATCACAGATTGATGTCCACTCATTTTAAAGATGAAACATAAGTACCTAGTTAGATATTTGTAAATTTTTTAGGTTAGGAACAAGCTCTGGATGGGATGCCAAAATAGCCTTATCTATCATTGGTGTCTAAGTTTACCGTTTAGTACGCAATACAAACCTACAGTCATCGTAACAATTAATTTTACTGGTTTTAAATGCTTTTGATATTCATAGCTTATTATCTGCTTTCACATCTCCTCAACCCTCCACAGATGTCACCCTCGGCCTCCTTGACTGCTGTTGACTTTGTGACCTTTTTTTTCGGGGAAAGGTGGTTGTCATCAGCAGACAATTTTCATCACACATACAAACCATCCTTCTCCTGCTTGAACATACCACAACATTCTCTTCTTTCTTCACTCTCTCCACCACTGATGTTTCTAGCCTCCTCTCTAGTTGCCCCCTAATTGGCCACTTGACACCATCCCCTTACATCTCTTCCAGGCTATCTCTCCCTTTCTTACTTCTGCAGTTACACATGTTATCAACATCTTACTCAGCACAGGCATTTTTTCTACATTATTCAATCAAGCCCTAATAACTTTTCTTCTTAAGAAATCTAAACTTGACCCATCTCAAGTAGGTAATTACAGACCCTCTCCTCTCCTTTCTGTCAAAACAGAGGAATGCCAGTGGCTGCGCCACTATGTCCCCACATGTTTAATAGATACTGTAATGTATTTCATCATCCATCATCCAACCCGCTATATCCTAACTACAAGGTCACGGGGGTCTGCTGGAACCAATTCTAGCCAGCACAGGGTGCAAGGCAGGAAACAAACTCTGGGCAGGGCACCAGCCTACCGCAGGGGACGCACACACACACACAATTTAGAAATTCAGACAATATAGAATCGCCAATGCACCTAACCTGCATGTCTTTGGACTGTGGGAGGAAACAGAAGTACCCGGAGGAAACCCATGCAGACACGGGGAGAACATGCAAGCTCCACGCAGGGAGGACCCGGGAAGCGAACCCGGGTCTCCTAACTGCAAGGCAGCAGCGCTACCCCCTGCTCCACCATGCCGCCCGCATTTTATCATAAAAATGATATCAAGTATACATCCTAGTATTCTAACAGCACACAGCTCCAAGAGGATAACTCTTGGAAATTTAAATCGACTTAGAAGCCTGTCATAACCATCTGTAAATACATGCTCTCTTCTATTGAATTGAATTGAATTCCTTTATTGTCATTGTATGGTACAATGAGATTCAATATGCAGCTTCTCCATAAACTCATTTTTCTATAAAATGATAAAAAAAAATAATATGATATAAAACAATGACAATATATAAAATATGAAAGCATAAGTACAATATACATGTATATATAGTGCAGACGGTGCAAATGGTTCATAAAATAGTTCAGGTTGTGCAGTATTACAGTTGTAGGACAAGTTTACAATGAGGTAATTGTAATTATAAGTACAAACAGTTCTGCTGGGCACTTGATTAGGTGAGTTTACAGCTCTTGGGATAAAACTGCTTTTGGGCCTTGAGGACCATGCAGGAAAGGCTCTGAAGCATTTTCAGGATGGGAGATGTTCAAATAGACTCTGGGATGGGTGAGTGGAATCCATGAGATTCTGGTGGCTTTCCTAAGGCAGCGAGTGCTATAAATGTCCTACAGGGCTGGAAGCTGTATACTGATAATCCTCTGCGCGCTCAACATAAACCGCTATAGAGCTTTCTGATCAGCTGCTGTGCAGCTGTGTTACTACACATAGATACAATGGGTTAAAATACTGTCTTTGGTGCAGTGAGAGTAATAACACTAAATCTGCTGTGGGATTTGGAAGATTCTGGCCATTCCATGCACCATTATATTGTTACAGAATGATTACATTCAAGTTCCTTAAGTTTGTAAATGATAACATTTAATTTTGGTGTATTTGATAAAGCCTGCATCATGGATGTGAATCTATAAAAAAACATAGAAACAGTATCACTGCTTTGATGTTGGGTGCCGCCAGTTTGCAAAATTGAGCAGAAAAGTGCATACGCATGGTGTGAAGCATCCGTGAAAATGTGCATGTCTTTACGCCAAGTTTAGTTTCTATACATCTCGAAGTGATCAAGGAAACAGGCATATGCAACATTTTTGTACATACTCATCATTTATACATGAGGCCCCTGGTGAGTAAAGAGGTCAAGGGTACACCAGGCAAGCACAGGGGTGCCCCAAAGATTGGTGCCGATACCTCTCACTATACTCCTTCTCACTTGGCCCTATAATTCTGTCTCATGGTTTCGCTTATTAGTGCTCTGCCGATCACACACATCTGCACCTCCTGTTCCCTCCAGAGGACCACATGGTATTATTTAGAATCTCTGCAAGTCTCACTGTTATTACAACCTGGATGGAGAAACACCTTCTCCAGCTCAGCCTGGCAAAAGTGGATTGTCTTGTTATCCCAGCTTGTCTGTCCATTCAGCACCCCATTTTTGTTCAGCTTGGCTCATTATCACTAACACCCAAAAGGTCTGTGTGTCACTTTGGGGTGGTCATCAATGATCAGCTGCCCTTTACTGATCATGTTGCAATGGTTTCTTGCTCTTGCAGATTCACTCTATACAACAATCACAAGATCAGACCAAATCTGACAGCGTATGTAGCACAACACCTGTTTCAGGCTTTGGTCTCGTCATGTCTGAACTACTGCAACACTCTGCTAGCAGGAGCACCAACATGTATCACCAAGCCGCTGCAGATTATTCAAAATGCAGCGGCACATCTGGTGTTCAACCAGTCGAGGCAGCCATATGTCACTTCATTTGTCAGTTTACTACATTGGCACTTATTAACTTCAAATCATTGATGCTTGCCTGCAGAGTAGTCAGCGGATCAGCTCCTATATATACTGTATATGGAGACACTTGTGAGGTCCTATGTTCCTTCTTGACTACACATGTCTGCTGATGAAAGGCATCTGGTAATGCCCCCTGTGCATGGCATCAAATTTCAATCTAGACTCTTTTCATGTGTAGCTCCTAACTGATATTTTTTTCAATATACTTTATTAATCCCAGAGGGGAAATTGTCTTTTCACATGACCTTTGGAGGTCAAAGCGCAGTGTACGTCATTGTACAGCACCCCTGGAGCAATTTTCAGGTTAAGGGCTTTTCTCAAGGAACCAATGGAGTTCGGGAGTAGGATCCCATATGGCAGTAATGGGATTTGACTGGGCAACCTTCCAGATACCAGTGCGGATCCTTAGCCACCACTCCACTCCCCACTTCATTCGAAATTCTAACTCCATCAATGTATTGAAGAATCCCATGTTGGATGAACTTCTCAGTTTTTGTAACCTAAGCATTTTATTTCGCGTGTAATTTGTTCTGAACTCTTTGTCTCTTTTGTCATCAGGTTTGTAAATTTGCCCTGTAACAGTTGTTCCCAAACAGTCCCCCTGACTGATGCATATTCCAATTGGTTGACCTCTTTTGTGCCTCGTTTCGGATAAATGCTCCTGCTAAGCAAATAAATGTAAACAAACAATCGGGCGGTCTTTCAAATGTATTCATTATTACTATTAATGAATTATTATAATTGATTATTTTTAATGGCCTACCAAACCCATTGTTCAAGGAGCTTCTAAAAAAAGGAACCGCTGCTAGCTTTGCTTAAAGAACCAGGGTTAACTTCCAAGCCACAAATCTTTCACATCCAGTTATGCCTGAAATCGGCACAAGTCCGAAACGTATCGGCTCTTTGCATGTACTAAACACTGATCGAGTCTTACAAGAATATCATATAGAATTGTTACGCCACAGTTGTTGCATCTAACACTTGTTCCACTTCGAAAAAAGAGTCTTCCGGATTGCGAAAAGACAACACGGGACAATACTGTCTGCAGAAAACAAGAAGCAACAAGCCAGCCGGCTTGGTGACTAATTGAGGGGGCGGGGCGAGCGCGACACTTGACTGTAGACCTGCCAGTCGCGCCGGCAACAGCTCGGCTTTCCTCGGCTTTTTTCGACTTTACTTCCCTCCCCCCCAACCCGCTGCCAGTGTTGAGGGCAGCGTCAGTTCGTGCATCACATGCTCCCCGTCAGACGTCTTCGTTCACGTCCGCATGACCGGGGAGTGTTTACATTTTTTTTCTGAATTGCAGAACTTGGACTGACTGAGAGGAAGAAGAGCGGCACACAAAAAAGCGAAGGTAACACAAGCATGGAGAGATTTAAAGCATAACAGTACACTACATAAGGTGCAGATCTGCACAGCTGATAAGCGCTGCCTTTGACAGGTCAGAGGGTAGAGTCGCTCGCCGAAGCTCGCGGGGCCTGGGTATCAGGCTTTGGGACCTGTCAGTCTTCCCACAGGGCAGGTTTCGATACCCACCCCCCATCCTGTCACAGCGCCACCGGGCAGGTTTGCAGTCTTTGCGGGAACTGGGGTGAGTCGTACTGTGGTCGGATGATGGGGGACCTTGTGAAGTTCACCAGCTTCAGGCATATCCTGACACATTTCATAGAACAGTGTCCGCATTCACTCAGCTTCCTCGGTTATGGCCAGAGTCCGTGTCAAAATACTTGGACGTATGACTGAAAAGCAGCCCGTGTTGTCACTTGCTCTCGGGTGTTTAATTGATTGTCTGATATTTTAGTCCTTGTAGTGTCCTATTGTATAGTTCGAGTCCCATTGTGTTGCAGGATAAAACTGCAGCCCGCAGGAAAGTGAGTGTTTTCAGGAGGGCATATTGTGGCAGGGCACCCTCAGAAGGGATTGTTTCTTCCGTCAGTTTGATATTTAAATTCAGGTTTCAAAATTAGGAGCTGTGTAAAGTAATGGAGAGTAATACAGTGTTAGTTCATTCGTTCAAATGATTTAAGGCTAAGTTAGTTAAAAATACTGCATGCCTTTTTAATAGTTTGTTTGTACTCGTTTACTCCAGTAAAACTTAATTTTTCTTTAGCTTTTCTTTTTACTTTTGTTGGTTTCTTTGTAGTTCATAAAAGAAAATCAACCCTGCAAGATCCTGTCATGGATTTTGCAGTTTGAGCCCTGCCTGTTGCATTCATTGGTTCATTTTTCTCCTTTGACAATACTTTATATCTTTCTTGAGTATGTTATAATACTCGGAATAACTGTGAGGTCTTTGAGGGACTCACTGTTTTTCATTCATTTGGAGATTTTTAAACATAGGGTTCTGGCATTTCAAAGACTACTACTTCCATGTAGGCCTCGTTCTATTCTTGGTTTACTTTTAACTTCTTCATTTGTGGTTTATTTGCCTTGTTAAATAACTGAAAGGTCTCTTCCCCTTCTTCCCCACACATCTTGGCATTCACATTTTTAAAATGCATGATTTGATGTTTTGAAAAGCAAAGAAAAATCCAAGCTACTGTTTTATAATAGAATGGCAACTTGATGCCTTAAAGATATTTATGACAGAAAGTAAGGTAAAAGTTTGAAGTCTGGCTTGTTGCTAGAGGCACAATCTTAGATGATTTGTTGTACATGTATTTTAGCAGTGGCATTCATTTTGCAGCTTTCTGATGACCTTATTAAAATGAACAGCAGGAGTAGCATTGTTTGTACAACACCACCATGTTATAAGCAACTTTCACTTTTAATCTATTAGAAAGGTTCCTTTAAATTAGCAAGCAAGCTAGTTGCATGTATTACCAGCAGGAATGTTAAATTTAAAAATTTGCTGTACATTAAGTGCAGATTTATTGGCATGTAGAAAATTTACAAAATACAAAACTTACAACTTAGAAATTTTAAACAGCTGCACTTCTGGCAACCTCCCCACCTCTTGTAGTCACATAGTTTTATTGTGGTCATTCAGCTAATATGTTTAGAAGTATTGCCATTCATATGCCAATATCTTGTTTTTAGGTTGCAGAATGGAGTACTGGTGTTACTTTCACAGCTCTACACGAGTCTGACCTTTAAATAACTTTGTGAGCTAACTCATGACATGAGAGATATGAGGTGTGTACTGTGTGACTTCATCACTCATCACAACAAAACTCTCCCACTGCCTAAGGATATGCAGACTGAGAGCTAGTTTCAGTAATGTAGTAAGTGTAGTGACTTTAAGGAAAATACCAGCCAAAAATATCAATAAATTACTTACCCTGTGTACTTTGTAGTGGTGGTCGAGAAAAAAAAACCCCTCTTGTTTTCATGCGGTTTATGATATAATAGAAGGCAATGGTGACCAATGCTATACAATGCCTCTTTCCATCATTTGCTGGTCAAGAGTCCTGTCCTCAATTAAAAAAGGAGTCTAGAGGGTTCCTGTTTATGTCTACTCTAATAATCCTGAAAGTAACTATTTAACAATATTTCAGCAAAAAAAGGTATTTGTTTTGCACATTTTAGCAAGCAACTGGATAGCAGATGTGAGTGACATGAGTTTTTTTTTTCTTTTTTCCTTGGATGTTTGCACATCGTTTGTCGTTGGTCACTGTTGACTTCTGTTATGTCATAAACTTTTTTCTCACCATTCTGCATGAAAACATGAGATTAAAAGTTTTTCTTGGTCACCACTGCAAAGTACATGATGTAAGTAACATAAGACACAATTAAACTCTCATAATGATATAGACAGTGGAGATAAACAGACATCTTTAAGATCAGGAAGAAATGTATTGTGTCATTACACACCAGTTTACTTGTATGTGCTATTGGCATCAGTATTTTTTGATGAATTGCAAAGTGTGACAAAACAGCCAGTGTTTCCTGTAGAATTTTAATGTCTAGGTCCGGAGAAGGGGCAATAGAGCTTATTAGTCATCAGAAACGCAAACTCAGAAGACTTAGGTGAGTGCTAGTTTTCCTGTAGGGTTTCTTGTTAGAAAGGGGCATGTGGTTCCAGTTGCAAAATTCAGGATTTAGATTTCACTACAGCATTTAACTGAAGAATGTGTCATGGCTGTTGGAAAAAGTAGCAGGCAGGTGAAGACCATGACTATTTTAGCGCTTTGAGTACTGAGAAAAGCGCTTTATAAATGTAATGAATTATTATTATTATTACCAAATATGTACAGTGTTTGTGGGAAAGCTCTTGATATCTGTATCTATTGTATTGTTTTTTTTCATTTATTTTGTTTTCTATGCACTCTGTTTGTGACTTTTAATTACATTGCACAATGAGGTGGCCCAGGGCCTAGTGAGGTTTCTTATTTGTATTTATTTCAGTAAGTTGTTCAAATTTTATCAAGCATCTAAGAGTCAGTGAAAGAAGTTGCTGTTTTTTTTAATTTTTTAAAATTTTTTGCTCCAGCTCCCTCTGAAGTCTCTGCCGGGACCCATTGCATACAAGCAAACTAATAGCTGGGTACATCTATGCAGTTAAATAAAAAAATTAGTTGTTTGTTTTAATTAATATTTTTAAAATATACATCCATCCATCCATCCATTTTCCAACCCGCTGAATCCGAACACAGGGTCACGGGGGTCTGCCGGAGCCAATCCCAGCCAACACAGGGCACAAGGCAGGAACCAATCCTGGGCAGGGTGCCAACCCACCGCAGGACACACACAAACACACCCACACACCAAGCACACACTAGGGCCAATTTAGAATCGCCAATCCACCTAACCTGCATGTCTTTGGACTGTGGGATAAAACTGGAGCGCCTGGAGGAAACCCACGCAGACACGGGGAGAACATGCAAACTCCACGCAGGGAGGGCCGAGGAAGCGAACCCGGGTCCCCAGGTCTCCCAACTGCGAGGCAGCAGTGCTACCCACTGCGCCACCGTGCCGCCCTAAAATATACATATACAGCATATATGTTACGTCATTTTCTTATATAAACTTAAGAAATTGGAGTAATACTGCTATTTAAAGCTTGTCAGTTTTTGACTACTGCAATCATTCTTTGACAAGTAAAATGTTATATGCTGCTGCCAGGAATAACAAAACATATTTTTGCATTGATTAGGAAATTCGCTCATAAACATACCCCATACTGTGCCATAGAATGCAACATAAAGGCTCAGGCCCTGGAGCTGT
This sequence comes from Erpetoichthys calabaricus, assembly GCF_900747795.2. NCBI lineage: Eukaryota > Metazoa > Chordata > Cladistia > Polypteriformes > Polypteridae > Erpetoichthys > Erpetoichthys calabaricus. The sequence continues at coordinate 46,109,302 of NC_041406.2, forward strand.
ATGGTTATTTCCGTCTGTGAGGATTATTTGGGATAATGAAGAAATTAATTTAAAAAAGATATAAGTATGCAGTGTTTTTGTAATGTTCATTAATTTTCTCCCATACGGTGATTGTATAGTTAACTGTTTTGCTGTGAAAGAGTGAAATGTGCTCATTGTATTAATAATTTTAATAACAGCTGTTAAACAATCTTTTAGGAAACTGTTTCTTTGTCACATGCTCACAGCCTGTAGTCAAACTGCCCTTTTCATTAATATGAGTAGGCCTATGTTTTTATTAGTTAGAGATGATTTTTAAAAGAAAATGTTAAACTTGACAAAGGAGTCATGTGGCTTAGCCGTCATGTCTAGATACATATCTTTTGTTTGTATCATTCATTTCTTTTTATCTTTAACTTTTAACGTGTTTTGTTTAAGCAGACTGCCTAAATAAGCAATTTGTAGAACTGAAGGAGTAAAAATTATTTATTAGTTTAATTTTTAACTCATGATTAAATATATTTTAATTTAATCCACACTATGAAGGACTAAAGTGACAAAACAATTGCCATCTCTTTTTTACCAGGTCTTTTCCAGTTTAATTTTGGTAATTTGAATTTAGCTTTAGTTTCAGAATGAACATTCATTCATTCATTCATTCATTCATTCATTCATTCATTCTCTAACTGCACAGCTCGTCACAAAAACGGGGCTTGTTATGAGTACAGAGTGAGTTAATCAAAGATAAAGCATAGCTAGGCACACTTTACACTGCCTCATTCTACCAGTAATCCAAGTAAGGAATGAATACAAAATCAATTGTTGTTGCTCACTCGCATTAAACACAATCGTGAATCATTTTTACTTTTTCCCATCCTTACTTGTTTTTGCTTCTAGAGACCAGAGGATACTACCACTGTGTCTTTTGTGTAAATTGAGGCACTGTGAATCTTATTCTGCAAATGAATGTGCTAAATGTTGCATTGTAACTATCTTTAAGCATTTTCTCATCATAATTTATTTAGCATACACATTTACTCAGATCACCTTATTAAAAATCTGTAAATGAGTTTGAATGTTTATTAGGAACCTACTAAGTTAAAAGTAGTGAACAAAATTTTAAAGTTTCAGGGGTAAATGGGAATGAAAATGATAAAGCATGCTGGATCTAAATTTATTGTTTAACTTATGTCACCAGTTGAGTTTTCGTTATGACTATTATTTAAGGAAGTAGATATTATGTCTGCAGTAAACTAAAATGCAGAATGTTATAAAACTGTGTGTTGGGTGAGGTGACTAAAGGGCTATTGCTGACACTAAAAAGGCTCTTTAAAAAGTGATCTTTTAAAATATCAAAAGGAAAATCAGAAATATGGTGGTCATTTTTCCATTATGTTTAATGTATAAAGGAAACCCACTTTTGCTTGATGCAAGTGATGCTTGACAGTTTAAGCATAAAACTGTGTAATATAGAATTGTTTAATTCCTAGAAGTGTAGTTTTAAGAACAGCTTAGTGCTGGAAGAAAAATGTTGGCAACAATTGTTTTAGTTAATCTCCACCTACTTCCAATACCACAAACAGTTTATGGCAGTCTATGTCTTAGATGGCTGGTGACATGACACTCAACATCAAAAAAAAAAAAAGTCATAATGAAAAAACATTCAGGTTACCTGTATTGCATTTTTGCATGAACTGTAAAGAAAAACTAAGAGAATCAGTTTAGTTTAGTTTAGTCTCATGTGGTATTCCATGACCAAGTGCTTCTGCCCACAACATTGAAGTGGTGTCCGACACTGCAAAATATTAAGTTGGATCCCACAATTCTATATATTGACCGCAGGCTACTTTTTTTTTTTTGTTGTTTGTGTTTTACTGATAATTTTCATTTAGCAATGAGACTATTATTGTTGTGCTGTACTTTAAAGTTTTATTCTGCATTGCTTGTTAACTTATTAGTTTCCCAGTAAACACTCAGATGTCTTTTATATATTTTTTTTAAGCTGCTTTGAATAAAAAGGTCTGCTAAGTAAACAATGATAAACAGGTGGACACAAAATTTGTTACATTTGTAAACCAAGTGCAAACTCTTGGTACCTGTGTTTATGTACAAGAAAGGTGGGTAAGAAACATTGCATCTTCTGGCTTCCAGTAACAAAAAGAATAAAAAAACTGAAAACAAACAAATAAAAAAAGATTAATGATTGCGTTAAATATATTTTGGACCATCACACATGATTTGTGGATGTCTCAGTTTCTTATGAATTGTACAGATAGAAAGAGGCAATGTAGTCAGGTTTGCTTTCTCTTTGGACACATTACTTTGTACTTGCAGAGAACCCTGTTTTTTTAAGTGTTGCATTTGAATGAAAGCAGTTTTCACACGCATCTTTTAAGGAACACTGCAAAGGTCTTGCTTTATGGATGCACCATGAGTAAAAGCGGTAAAATTATTGTTGAAAAACCTAAAAAACAGCACATCTAGTACAGATATAGCTCCCAGAATGTTCCAAGCACATTCATATATATTATAATACAATATTCACTTATTTTTAATAAAACTCAGTTTCAAATTTCTGGCTCATTTGACAATGTCAACATTATTATTAAGCTGTTCTTTGAACATTTGGCAAGTAGCAACTAGTGTTACTGCCCTTCCATTTTTAAGTATTTTTTTAAGGCTGTATACTGAAGCATAACCATGCCTAAGTGGGTGAAATTTGTGTGCCGTGTCTCCCAAAGGTTTTTTTTTTTTCTTTTACATTTATTTTATGATTATTTGCAGTAAGCATGTTTGGATTAGTGGCGTTTCCGGGCACTTGTGTTGTGCAAAAGAAGTAATAAGCTTCCCTCATTAATTTAACTTACTGTATTATTATATTTACTATACAAACGTCTGGCCACACCATATTTAGTGCTGTACATTGTAGTTTGAGTCATGCATTAGATAGATAGATAGATAGATAGATACTTTATTAATCCCAATGGGAAATTCACAAATTCTGTGTGTTCTTTCTATGCCAATGTAGTTTTTCTTTTGTTACCTCAGATGTTTGCTTCTCGGCTTGAGGTGTTGCCATTTCACTTTAGGCAGCTCGTAGCCAATATGTTTTCTTGAGCAACTACTTTGCTTTATTAAATCTATATTCTTGTGTTTTGTCAGAGTATCACAATGATCTGATGCCAATTAAGATATACCAGGCAGTAGCATCCCATTATTTGTTTGATTTTTTTTGTGACAGATGCATGAAAGATGCATATACTTCCATGTTTTGCTAGTCATTAACAAAAGATGGAGAGATATTATTAGTGAGGTACATTAATGTGTACTTGACTTGGAACACATACAGGAAAATTACGGTATGACTCCACCAGAATTTTCATGCCATAGATGTCACTGGTTTGGATTCATATTTATGTTGCAGGACAGTGGTTGAGAGACGTTCTGTTAAAATTTATTCAGTGACATGTGATTTTTGTTAGCCTTTGGTCTTTAAGTCTATAATGGTCTTAAGCTACATGAAAATGCTATCAATAGGAAATTATTAGAGACAGAAATGTGAGTACATTTGTGTGGATTAATATAATTTAGTGTTATATATTAATGTATTATTTGCTTTAAGTATTATATTTTATATACAGTATAAACTTATTACCTTTAAAATATTACATTTTGTATTGTGGTGGACCGGCTGTCTCTTCATATTGGGTCCTTCTAACAAAATAAGCTTTGAACTGCCCATGGCCCTGAGGTGGATGGAGCAGGAGAGTTCGGGAATGCTATTTTTAAATTTATTTTGTGCACGATTGTGAGTCTTGTGAACAACAATGTGATGGAGGTAAACGGTGATGCCTCATTAATCCAACATCCTGTGTTTGAATCTCTCAGTTGGTCATTGTTTGTAGGGTGTTAGCAGATTCTCCCAGTGTGTGCCTGGGGTTTCCTTTGAGTACTTGGGTTTCCTCTACCACATTCCCATGGATGTGCATATTACATTAAATGGCTACTCTATACTGGCCTTTTATGAGTCCAGTTATATGTATGAATGAGCCCTGTGGTGGACTGGTGGCCTGTGGGATAGTCTCCTTGCAGCCCTCAATTTGAATAGTGAGTTTCAGAAAATTATTATTATATAATTATTCCTGTTTGGTAAAGCCTTAGGGATTCTCGGATTGCCTGAAATATAGGAAGTAAGTAGCAGGTTATACTGTACATCAAACCCCAGTGGCCTAATCATGGTAATGTACTGAATATTATGGTTCATTTAAACGAGATGTTTTAACCAAGAGGAAGGCAGAACAAGAAGTATAGTTGAAGGTGTATTTACATGGCATTACTGAAAATATATTATATTATAATATATTGAAAATATATTATCAGAAGCAAGTTGCTTTAACTTTAAAGTATTCTATGTGTTGCCTGTTCATGGAACCTTCCACTTGCTTTGTGATATAGTATTACTTTTTAAAGGATGGAGTTTTTGTAATTGGTATTTTATAGATCAGAATATAAATTCTACACTAGGTTTTGTTAGTCATGGTTCTGGAGCACCTCTGTGGCTTATACTTTTGGATTAAATAATATTTTGATTGAAGTACTTGGATGGTTTGTTGTATTGCTTCTTCACTTTGCTATAAAGCCAGAAGTACAGTGAAGTGTATGATGTATCAATTTTATCATATTTTTTAGTGCACACTTGTTAATTTACTTTTCTTTTTTAATTATCTTTTGTTAAGACACCACTTCTGGATTATTAGTGTTAATACATAACAGATTACAGAGAGGAGTATATTTGTCCGTCTTAAATCAAATAAGTGTTATTCAGAAAGATAGGAAGGCTAAAATATAGTTTGGAAATAAATTATATTCAGTGTGCAACAACACTTTAAAAAGTAAATCCTATACATATACGTATGTGGGCAAGCAATATTGCTAAGCTAAATCAGTTCAATGTAGGATTCTTCATGTGTTTAACAGAAGTTGAAGTTTCCTTAGTACCAGGACTGAGAAATAGTATTCAGCTATTTCTAAAATCTGATTAGAGTGACCCTGAATTGTGAGCACCATGCACACTTCAGATTGGCAACAGAAAGGGCATACCAATGCCAACTGGTGTAATGTCTTGTCAGTCAGAGTACACCTGGGAGGGTGGTATTTTAGCTTTCAAATTTGTATGTGTCTATACAGTATGTAACAAAATATTTTATCATTTTCTTCTAAACCAAACCACAAATGTGTGACTTTTGTAGGCTGCACAACGTTAGCTGAAATTTATTATATCAATATTCATTTTCTACTCTGTATATTTTTCATATAGACTTTTCTTTTTTAAATTTAAGATGAAATGAAAAGGAACCTGTCTTGCCAATTTTCAGTTTCGAAGAAAGTAATTCAAAAGTGTTGTTTGGGTCTAATATTCATGTTTCTTTTTTAACTCTTGAATAAAAATTAGTTTCAGGGATGTTGTCATTTTAGTACTGTTGTATGTTTTTTTTGATGTTCAGAGACCACTCCTAAATATAAATAAATGCTTACATTGTTGCAGTACTGCTTTTCAGGAAGTATTTTCAGATTTTATTATTTGCACCATAAATCAAAACCAGATTTTCACTTTCTGCTGTGAATCATTCAGTCAAACTGGAATTGACTAATCTTTTATAGAGCAATGAAAGACAACTCAATGAAGCAGATTTGTACAATTTTGTCTAATAGAGCTGGCAACCCATACCAAAGAAAATATATATGCACACACATACAGTGGTGTGAAAAACTATTTGCCCCCTTCCTGATTTCTAATTCTTTTGCATGTTTGTCACACAAAATGTTTCTGATCATCAAACACATTTAACCATTAGTCAAATATAACACAAGTAAACACAAAATGCAGTTTGTAAATGGTGGTTTTTATTATTTAGGGAGAAAAAAAAATCCAAACCTACATGGCCCTGTGTGAAAAAGTAATTGCCCCCTGAACCTAATAACTGATTGGGCCACCCTTAGCAGCAATAACTGCAATCAAGCGTTTGCTATAACTTGCAATGAGTCTTTTACGGCGCTCTGGAGGAATTTTGGCCCACTCATCTTTGCAAAATTGTTGTAATTCAGCTTTATTTGAGGGTTTTCTAGCATGAACCGCCTTTTTAAGGTCATGCCATAGCATCTCAATTGGATTCAGGTCAGGACTTTGACTAGGCCACTCCAAAGTCTTCATTTTGTTTTTCTTCAGCCATTCAGAGGTGGATTTGCTGGTGTGTTTTGGGTCATTGTCCTGTTGCAGCACCCAAGATCGCTTCAGCTTGAGTTGACGAACAGATGGCCGGACATTCTCCTTCAGGATTTTTTGGTAGACAGTAGAATTCATGGTTCCATCTATCACAGCAAGCCTTCCAGGTCCTGAAGCAGCAAAACAACCCCAGACCATCACACTACCACCACCATATTTTACTGTTGGTATGATGTTCTTTTTCTGAAATGCTGTGTTCCTTTTACGCCAGATGTAATGGGACATTTGCCTTCCAAAAAGTTCAACTTTTGACTCATCAGTCCACAAGGTATTTTCCCCAAAAGTCTTGGCAATCATTGAGATGTTTCTTAGCAAAATTGAGACGAGCCCTAATGTTCTTTTTGCTTAACAGTGGTTTGCGTCTTGGAAATCTGCCATGCAGGCCATTTTTGCCCAGTCTCTTTCTTATGGTGGAGTCGTGAACACTGACCTTAATTGAGGCAAGTGAGGCCTGCAGTTCTTTAGACGTTGTCCTGGGGTCTTTTGTGACCTCTCGGATGAGTCGTCTCTGCGCTCTTGGGGTAATTTTGGTCGGCCGGCCACTCCTGGGAAGGTTCACCACTGTTCCATGTTTTTGCCATTTGTGGATAATGGCTCTCACTGTGGTTCGCTGGAGTCCCAAAGCTTTAGAAATGGCTTTATAACCTTTACCAGACTGATAGATCTCAATTACTTCTGTTCTCATTTGTTCCTGAATTTCTTTGGATCTTGGCATGATGTCTAGCTTTTGAGGTGCTTTTGGTCTACTTCTCTGTGTCAGGCAGCTCCTATTTAAGTGATTTCTTGATTGAAACAGGTGTGGCAGTAATCAGGCCTGGGGGTGGCTACGGAAATTGAACTCAGGTGTGATACACCACAGTTAGGTTATTTTTTAACAAGGGGGCAATTACTTTTTCACACAGGGCCATGTAGGTTTGGATTTTTTTTCTCCCTAAATAATAAACACCATCATTTAAAAACTGCATTTTGTGTTTACTTGTGTTATATTTGACTAATGGTTAAATGTGTTTGATGATCAGAAACATTTTGTGTGACAAACATGCAAAAGAATAAGAAATCAGGAAGGGGGCAAATAATTTTTCACACCACTGTATATCTACTCTCTCTCTCTCTCTCTCTCTCTCTCTCTTTCTCTCTCTCTCATATATATATATATATATATATATATATATATATATATATTCACGGCATTCGTAGTCTGTGTCACAATCTGATTATATGGGTGGTTACCTACCAGGTAATTACCCCGATCTACATGCTGTCAAATAAACGAACCACACGCCGTGGCGCAACGTTAGGGGCATCGCCTCTGGCGTTAACGTCCGAGGTTCGATTCCCGAGAGGGAGTGCAGTGGAGTGTGTACACCTGATGAGCCCAGAATGAGGGCGAAACACGTGTCGTGTACTCTTTGCATTTATTTGACAGTAAACTATTTCAACCATATATATATATATATATATATATATATATATATATATATATATATATATATATATATATAATATATATAAAATCCTAAGCCTAAAAGTGCAACGATTTTGTGACTTTTTTGTCACGCTTTAAATTGGGCTTATTTTAAAACCTACATATATGTTTGGTATCATTCTTTTCAGAATGAATCAAATTGTAATGTGATGCTGTTAGGTTTTCAGATTCTTATTCCATTTTTAAATTATAAAATAAAATATCAAGAACTCGTGTTCTGTGAAATGAGACTTTGTGCTAGCAGATTTAATCACACCTGAGGCCGGAAATAAATGACAAAGAGTAGATAGATGACAGCTGCTGTACAGGCTTTTAAATGTTTGAAGTGCCGCGTGAGAAGCCAGCAGCTGATCGAGCAAAGAGAAGGTAAAACAAAAAACTGCATTTGTTTCCCATTGTATCACCGTTTAAGAGGGGATTTCGGAGGGTGACCGCATCTCCATGGGGTGCGTTTAGCCCCCCTCTTCACAACACGAGTGGCAGAGATGCAAAGTGGCTGGCGTGTAGCGCAGGCAAGGGGTGTTGGCGAGCAAAGCGAGCAGGGGGTAAGCCCCCAAGTAAATACGTATTTATCACATTTTTTTATTAAATGAAGATCGAAATCTCAATAAGTTTAAAAAAATTTTTAATAGACCAAAATAGTTTTTTTTGTATTACAGACGTGTTTGTACATTTTAGTGTATCTAAAAATTCTCAGTAGATACCATTTGGTTTATTACCTGTAATGAGAAGTGGAGCAAAATGACAACTTTTGTTGGCTATGTGCAAGCTGAGGTCCCTTCTTCAGACAAGGTGTAAACAACAACAAGGACTGTAACATTTCTTTGGAATTTGATAGACATGTTTATTTGGTCTGCTTCATAGAGTATACGCCAATTTTTGGATTGCTTCAATGTAAAGATATTAATTGTGATTTGAGTTAAATTGTAAATTCATTTATGAAGTTATTTATTTCATAAGGATGACATGCTGTCATTTGCACTAGATATTTTATTACATTTTTAAATGTAATTTATATTTATGAAGTGATTTTTTGAGTTTTTAGGAATGCATCACATATAAACAACAATAAAACATGAAACAGTGACCAGAAGCAATAAATGGTAGAAAATCAATTAAAACAGAAATAAAATGTGTCTTCTTATTTAGGAGAAAATCACAGTATAGCTAAAATGGTATGTAACTGTACATAGCCAGGAGGTGAAAGCAAAATAAAAGATTTGTGGATCTACAGTTTCCCTTAACCCCTTCAGTAGTGTTATTACTACCAATACACTATACAGATATGCATCAAAATAGTCATGATACACACTGTAAAGTCACTGGCATCTTGCGCCACACTAAAACATAGAACTTGTTCGATAAATCAACTAAAGCTAAACAAGGTCAATAATAATCAAACTTACTCCAATGAAAATTTTTCATTAGGTTCTTCCAGGTTCATTATTTTCTTAATATTTACTTTTACTTATCAGAAAGTGGCAAAAGTGAATTGTGAATGGAAGCTAGAAACTAAACAGCAACCAAAAAAGTTGTATTGCAGGAAAAAGTAATGCCTTAGCTTTACACATCTATTTATTTCAATGATAGTGGTAGCAGGCCTCACTCGGCATACATTATTGGACATTTCTTATCTACATATTCACTTTCAGTTGCCATGAGCCCGATTGGAGCTGTGAACTGTGTGTTTCCTCTGCACGTGTGTCCAGTTACACCTCTTTTTTTATATACATTATGGCCCAGTCTGTTATGACTTACCTGTGTATTCTGGCTTATATACAGTGGGCAAAGCTCATTGTTACTTTTGTAGTTGGACATATCCATATTACTAACCGAGAATGCTAAACCGGATGGACGCAGGGACATCCGGCAATGGGCCGTGGCCGCAAAAGACGTACTGCGCAGGCGCCCCACAAATCCCCAACCCCCCTACCCCCCCCCCCCCCCCCGCAAGCAACGGGAACCGGATGGAATGCAACGTAAAATAAAAAATGAGGCGTCGCGCACAGAAAAAAGGAGTCAGACCACAGAAAAAAGGAGCACGAAACCCATTGCACACAAAACGGGACGCACACAAAGAGGAGGATTCAACAAGCCCCTAGCACACAAAAAAAAAGAAGCCGCGAGCACCACACAAAGCCCATTGGACACGAAACGGGACAGACTACGGACATAGCACACGAAACGTACACAAAAACGACGATTCACACCCACGACCACAGTAACATAAATAACAAATGACACACAAAGCCCCATTTCTAAATGAACCGTCCGTATTAAACATACGTCATCTCAACACGTTCACAATATGCAGCATAGGTAGATCTCATTACAATGAGGCACTATTAACCGTTCAACCGCAGAAAAGGCTCCATATTAACAGTGAGTGCGATCCTCCTTATTACTTATCCATATTTCTCACGCTCAAGAACAAACAAGTCATGAATTCACGATCACGGGTACAAAATGATACCGCTCGGATAACGGGACCAAACACAATTCACACTATGCAGCATAGGTGGATCTCATTACAATGTGGCACTATTAACCGTTCAAGCGCAGAAAAGGCTGTATATTTAACAGTGAGTGCGATCCTCCTTATTACTTATCCATATTTCTAGAAGAAAAAATGTCTCGGCTACAAAAACGCAAAGCTCAACTAACACAGTTACTGAAATGAACCCAAATGGACAGACACACTGAACGTAGACGCATGCAGGGCACGTCTCACAGTGCTGCATCGAAACAGGCACGGCTTCAAAACGAAACACCTCCCGTCTCAGACATACAGAAATGGCAGCGAGGGGACAAAATAAATAAACGCAGACATCTACACCGCGCATCTCAAATGCCAGAAAACAAGCAGGCAAGGCTCCAAAAAGAGAAAGCTCAACTGACCGACATACAAAAACGGGCAAGGCTCAATACAAACAATGCACGCCGTAAACTACAACGGGCTTCTCACACAGCACAGGCAAATCGATTACAGCTCCAAAACAACACGTCCCAAATACTGGACATACAACGACGCGCCTCTCAAACGGCACAAGCAAAACATACACGTCACGGACATCAACGACAGACACCTGCTAGACGCTTGCGTTAGCTGACAACGCGTTCAATAATGAGTCTGCTATTCAGGAAAATTCATTAGGATTAATGAATGTCATTTGCAATCATTGTCATTCACTTAACTTCCCTGAAGAAACAACTAGCAATACAAGTAATGAATTTACACGTTGTTCTCAAATGGGTCAAATTAGACTGCCTCCTTTACATTCATATCCTGAATATCCACAGAACCTTCATAGGGTTACCACTTTTAATACAAAAAAATAAGGGACGCATACTGCAGCGGGGGCCACATCCCAGTGCCAACACTTTGCAGACTCTACTTAAAAGACCCGCCCTCCTCACTGGACAGTTAAAAAGACCAATCAAACTAACGATGACATCAAGTATTACCCAATCAAAAGTAGGAAAGGAGGCATCTTCATAAAATGCGTGTGGGATGATTTGCATGAGATGCTGCTTTAAAAAAAATGATAAAAAAAATACGGGACAAAACCCGTCCCGTATTGATTCAAAACGGGACGCGCAATTTCATTCTCAAATACGGGACGATTCCGTATTTTACAGGACTGGTGGCAGCCCTGCCCATTACTAAACGAACCGTCCGTATTAAACATACGTCATCTGAACACATTCAAATTAGGCAGCATAGGTCGATCTCATTATACTGATCCACTATTAACCGTTTAACCACAGAAAAGGCTCCATATTAACAGTGAGTGCGATCCTCCTTATTACTTACCCATATATCTAACGCTGAAGAACAAACAAGTAATGAATTCACGATCACAGGTACAAAACGATATGGCTCAAGTGACGGGACCAAACACACAAACCCGCATGAAAAAAAAACAATACACGTCAGCGCATACAACGCGCTTCTGAAACCCCGGAAGAAAAAATGTCTCGGCTCCAAAAACGCAAAGCTCAACTAACACATTAACAGAAACAAGCGCAGATGGACAGACACAATGAACGTACACGCATACAGCACGCGTCTCAAACTGCTGCATCGAAACAGGCAAGGGTTCAAAACGAAACACCTCGAGTCTCAGAGATACAAAAACGGCAGCGAAGGGACAAAATAAATAAACGCAATTCATGACAATTCATTGGGATTAATGAATGTCATTTGCAATCATTATCATTCACTTAACTTCCCTGAAGAAACAACTAGCAATACAAGTAATGAATTTACACGTTATTGTCAAAAGGGTCAAATTTGACTGCCTCCTTTACATTCATATCCTGCATATCTACAGAAGCTTCTAACTGACCAAGTACCTGAAAGTGAAAACTTTATGAACTGCATTAGATCCTACAATAGTTCATTTGCTTTTGCATCTAATGCCATCCAGTCACTTACTCAACACCATTGATAAACTTCTACAAACGTTGATAAATAATAATATTCCCTTTGCAGCAAAGGTACTTTTATTAGGGGGAGATTTTACACAGTGCTTAGCTATTGTTCCACATTCCATGCGCTCGGCTATTCTGCAGTCCACCTTAAAATACGCAGACAATTGGCATTGCTTTCAAAAGAGTTACGGAGATATTTGGAACAGCAATCTCATTACACCAAATAACCCTTTTAACACAACAAACTATATTATGTCCAAAAAATATTAATGTTGATCACATTAGTAACCAGGTCATTTCATTACTTCCTGGAGTTGCACAGCTCTTTCTAAGCTCTGACAAAGTTGACTCTGATGACGACAATAACCATCTTAATTTCCCCTTAGAATATTTGAACACTATTAACCCAGCCGGATTACCACAACACAATCTTAGCCTTAAAAACGGAACAATAATCATGCTATTAAGAAACCTTAACACTACACAGTGTTTATGCAATGCTACACGTTTAGTCGTCAACACCATGCCACACAATGTTATTGACGCAAAACTTCTTACAACATCACATGCTAACAATACTGTTCTAATTCCTAGAATTAACCTTACAAGTTCTGACCTGGAATTACCTTTTACACTTAAACGGCGACAGTTCCCCATTAAACCTGCCTTGGCCATGACCATCAACAAATCACAAGGACAAACAATACACAAAGTTAGCATCTACCTCTCTGAGCCCGTTTTTGGACATGCACAACTTTATTTGCTTCCTATATGCGTCATCTACACCTTCACACTATGCTATATCTCATTCATACATCACGCTCTTTGTAATTTCACAACACCAGGGGTTGGCGAGCGAAGCGAGCAGGGGGCGGAGTCCCCTAGTAATTGTTATAAGTTAGAATTTCTTTATGTAAATGCCTTTAAAATAATTACCATTTCAACAAAGACGTATAGTCAGACTTAAGACCCTCTGTCAAGTTAAGCTTGTAACATTAGCTCTCAGAAAGCTAGCTACTTCTAATTATGCCATATGGGTGGAATGGTAGGCAGGTGGAGGGGTGAAAAAACAGAATATGTACAAAAGGTGAATGTTGACAAGTATATCCAACCTTCTTGCGTTATTGGTTGATGCTCTTTAAAAACTTGGTTAAAACTTTTTGCATATGCACTAGTTTATTTAACATGTCTGCAGGCTTAAGACTTGATTAATTTATTTGGTATGTTTTAAGGCTTTTGTTTCAGTAGTGTTTTATTGACAACAAATGAAAATCACTTGGAAAGTCATTTTTTTGCATAATTACTAAATGTGTCACTTAACACAGCAAGTGTCTCGGGGCAAATGACAGCATGGCATAATTGTGAAAGTATACCTTCAAAATGCCTGCCATTTCCTTTAATGACACATGTTCCATTGAATAAGGTATATAATCTATATCTATACTAATTAATAAAAGGCAAAGCCCTGACTGACTGACTGACTGACTGACTGACTCACTCATCACTAATTGTCCAACTTCCCGTGTAGGTGGAAGGATGAAATTTGACAGGCTCATTCCTTACAGCTTACTTACAAAAGTTAGGCAGGTTTCATTTCGAAATTCTACGCGTAATGGTCATAACTGGAACCTGTTTTTTGTCCATATACTCTAATGGAGGAGGCGGAGTCACGTATCGCGTCATCACGTATTACGCCTCCTACGTAATCACGTGAAGTGAAGACAAGGAAGAGATTTACAGCACGAGTCAAACGCGGGAACGAAGGTAAATGACGTTAATTGTTGAGTGTCTTTTAATACTGTGTAATTGTTGAGTGTCTTTTAATACTGTGTAAGCATACATATTAACAGATGTGCAATTAAACGTGTGCATTTACGGGGTGATTTCTAAGGCTTACAGCTCGAAGTGATCACTCGAGTGAAGGCAGCTTCACAGAAAAACTGATCCTTAACAAACTGTTATTGGTATATTTTACCTCAATTTTAAAAGGTTTTCTTTTATTCTTAATAAAAATTGAAAAGCAGAACTTCGCCGGTGCCAAGCGCGGGGATTTCAGCGACTGACACATACAGATATATTCATGAGTGCAGGTACTATGGAAACAGAGCACCGTGTAAACCTAAAGTTTAAATTAAGTTCATAGACCTACAAAAGGTTGCCATTGATTTCAGGCAAGATTGCTTTTCTCCTGTACAACTATACGTTGCATTCTCAAGAGTGTGCTTGCACGGCTTCGTCATATTACAACCGGAGTGCTGAACTGACAAACTGGTATACAAACAGAACAATCGTAAAAACAGGATTAAATAAAAAGGCTGCTTCCGTTGGCGAAGCAACAAAAAAGGAAGACCTTATATGACGTTCGTTTGTAAAACAGCGGAGAGGCTGTGTGAAGTCAGCTACACAAAAAAACAGATCCTTAACAAATTGTTAGTGGTATATTTTACCTCAATTTAAAAAGGTTTTCTTTTCTTCTTAATAAAAATTTAAAAGCAGTACTTCGCCGGTGCCAAGCGCAGGGATTTCAGCGACTGACACATACAGATATATTCATGAGTGCAGGTACTATGGAAACAGAGCACCGTGTAAACCTAAAGTTTAAATTAAGTTCATAGACCTACAAAAGGTTGCCATTGATTTGAGGCATGATTGCTTTTCTCCTGTCCAACTATATGTTGCATTCTTAACAGTAAGCTTGCACGGCTTGGTCATATTCCAACCGGAGTGCTGAACTGACAATAGATAGACAGAGAGAGAAAGAGAGAGAGATAGATAGATAGACATAGATAGATAGAGATATATATCTATATAGATAGAGATATATATATATATATATATATAGATAGATAGATAGATAGATATAGATATATGTGTATGTATATAGATATGTATATATGTGTGAGATATAGATAGATAGAGATATAGATAGATAGAGATATATAGATATATATATATATATATATATATATAGATATATATAGATATATATATATATATAGATATATATATATATATATATATAGATATATATATAGATATAGATAGATAGATAGAGATATATATATAGATAGATATGTGTATGTATGTAGATATGTAAATATGTATATATATATGTCTGTATGTATGTGTATATATATATATATATATATATGTATATATATGTGTGTGTGTATATGTATGTGTATATATATGTTGATATCTATACTAATAAAAGGCAAAGCCCTCACTGACTGACTGACTCACTCATCACTAATTCTCCAACTTCCCGTGTAGGTAGAAGGCTGAAATTTTGGCAGGCTCATTCCTTACAGCTTACTTACAAAAGTTAGGCAGGTTTCATTTCGAAATTCTACGCGTAATGGTCATAACTGGAACCTGTTTGACTGACTCACTCATCACTAATTCTCCAACTTCCCGTGTAGGTAGAAGGCTGAAATTTGGCAGGCTCATTCCTTACAGCTTACTTACAAAGGTTAGGCAGGTTTTATTTCGAAATTCTACGCATAATGGTCATAACTGGAACCTGTTTTTTGTCCATATACTCTAATGGAGGAGGCGGAGTCACGTATTGCGTCATCACGTATTACGCCTCCTACGTAATCACGTGAACTGAAAACGAGGAAGAGATTTACAGCACAAGTCAAACGCGGGAACGAAGGTAAATGACGTTAATTGTTGACTGTCTTTTAATACTGTGTAATTGTTGAGTGTCTTTTAATACTGTGTAAGCATACATATTAACACATGTGCAATTAAACGTGTGCATTTACGGGGTGATTTCTCAGGCTTAAAACCTCGCCTTTTATTAAAAAGGTAAATGCAAACTCTTTTCATTCTGAAGGGCACAAACCACGTTAGATTTCAGCCGTTAAACGCGCAAAGATGTCAGTACACCAGATAAATAAGCGCAACATATTATCAGTTGTATTGTATGCTTACAATACATATAGAAATGTGTTAATCATTAACTAATATTATGGGATGGTGTTTTTCGACTCGCGCCTTGATTTAAATGATTGCATGTCTTGGTGGGTTTGCGTAGCTTATTGTCAATATCTTTACACCTGTTTTTAAGACTTATTGACTGAAACGGGCTTTCAAAAAAAAAGTTAGGGCTTTGCTACAGGATACACCCTCCACAAGTTAAGCAAGTAAAAATAAAAGTGTATATTTCTGTTTTATTTAAACCTTTTAAGTTTGTATGCATAGCTCCATTTGGCTGTTTTAGTTTTTTTTTTTTCTTTCTTCAGTAATATTAAATCTCCTTAAAGAAAAAGAACATATGCATTTTACTTTTTTTGTATCTCTTTAGTAATATTTTAGTGTAAAAGGATAACCAGTATTTAAACCTTTTATGTTACTTTATAAAGTTATTTTACACAATGTTGAAAAATTAATAAGAAAGCTACATATTTTGGCAGCTGCTGCTTTAATTTTCAATGAAATGAAAAAAGCTCTCCAAGAGAAAACCTCAATGAAGAAGAAACAGTTTGCACTATCTAAAAAGGAGAAACCCTCATTTATAAAGGTTTGCTGCAGATGACTTGACTGAAAATAAATTAATACTTCCTATGTGTATAATACATATTTATCTATTTTACTTATGCCTTTATTCCAGCAACTTGCAACATCTGAGGTACAATTTGTTACATTACTTTTGTTTTGTGCAGCACAGGCAGGTGAAGTGACTTCCTCAGGGTCACACAGTGGTGTCAGTACCAGGATTTGAACTGACAAGCTCCGGGTTTGCTGAAATATTACTGAAGAGAGAAAAAAAACGAAAACGGGCAAATAGGGCTATGCATACAAATGTCCATCCATCCATTATCCAACCCGCTATATCCTAAATACAGGAGCCAATAAGTAGATATGTATATATACAGTATATATATATATATATATATATATATATATATATATATATATGTATGTATATATATATATATATATATATATATATATATATATATGTATATGTATATATATATATATATATATATATATATGTATATATATGTATATATATATATATATATATGTATATACAGTATATATATATATATATATATATATATATGTATATACAGTATATATATATATATATATATATATATGTATATACAGTATATATATATATATATATATATATATATATATATATACAGTATATATGTATATATATATATATATATATATATACAGTATATATGTATATATATATATATATATATATATATATATATATATATAATCTATATATACTAGCAAAATACCCGCGCTTCGCAGCGGAGAAGTAGTGTGTTAAAGAGGTTATGAAAAAGAAAAGGAAACATTTTAAAAATAATGTAACATGATTGTCAATGTAATTGTGTTGTCATTGTTATGAGTGTTGCTATACACACACACACACACACACACACACACACACACACACACACACACAAACATATATATACATATATACATATACACATATCTACATATATATACATATACATATACACATCCACATATATATATTTATATATATCAACATATATATATATATATATACACACATACATACACACATATGTACATATACACATACAGTAGAGTCCCGCTAATCCGAACTAATTGGGACCGAACCCCGTTCGGATTAGTGAAAATTTGGATTAGGCGGAGTTTTGTCATATAATGCCATATATTGACTTTATGAGGCGTATTAAGCATCTGATGTGTCAAGAATTAAAGGTAAGAAATTACGTATTCTAGTACACTGCAGTTTAAACTGCACTGTAGTGTGACTGTGATCGGAGGTAAAATCGATATGACGGGCGGTACGTGAGTAGTAGCGGAAGGGCAGTGACCTAGACCCCCCGCCTAGACGTACGCATTCCTCTTGATTTCTGTTCCCAAACTATGAGTCACTGAGTCAGTGTGCCACCTGCTACTGCTGAGTGATGTGTTTTGTGCAATGTTATTGTTCGTGTGCGCGCACTTGCCCTGTGTTTTGTGAGTCCTTGTGAGTGGTGTGTAGTGTGGTTTCTTTACATTCTGTGCTTGTCCCTGCTGTTAATCATCATGGCAAGCAAACGTAAACATAACTCGTGTACATTAAAAGAAAAACTGGAAGTGTTGAAAAGACTTCACAAAGGTGAAAGTGCCACTCAGTTATCGAAAGAATTTGGTGTTGGGAAAGCAACAATTTCCGATTGAAAAAAGAACAGAGGTAAAATTGAGCAGTTTTGCACTACCACAAGTGAAAAAACGATTGAAAAACGCAGGAAGACGACAGTGTCTTCTTACGAAAAATTGGACGAAGCACTTTTCTTATGGTTTACACAAGAAAGACAGAAAGGAATCCCTATCACTGGCCCTCTATTTCAAGAAAAGGCGCTTCAATTGAACAAGCTCATGGACAGTGACGTATCATCTACGGCAAGTTGTGATTTCTTAGACCGATGGAAGAAAAGACACGGAATCAGGCAGCTTACAATAACTGGGGAGAAATTGTCAGCGGACAACGAAGCAGCTGTTGAATACCTTGAGTTCAAATGCATCATTTCTTCCTACTCGCCCCAGCAAGTTTACAACGCAGATGAGACAGGACTTAACTTTAAAGCATTGCCTACCAAAAGTCTTGCATCACAAGAGGAACGATCTGCACCAGGGTTTAAAATGGATAAACAGCGCCTAACTGTGCTGGCCTGCAGCAATGCTTCTGCCACAAATAAGCTTCCACTGATGGTTATCGGCAAATCGGCAAAACCACGCTGTTTTAAGAACATGAACATGAACTCTCTCCCTGTTTTTTTACAGAAATCAAAAGAAAGCTTGGATGGATCGTGCCTTGTTCCAAGAATGGTTTGACAAGCAATTTGTGCCAAAAGTAAAGGCGTTTAACAAAGAAAATGGATTGCCTCCTTGTGCTTTGTTACTTATAGACAATGCTCCGTCACATCCAGAAGAAATGCAACTTGCTTGCGATGATATCAAGGCTATTTTTCTCCCACCAAATGTGGGAGGAGGAAGGGGACGCGCCGACTGATGTTGTTCCACACACTGTCGCAGCCAATGCCCTTGATCTCGCTTTGCGCTACGTTGAGCAACACGCCGATGCAACCCCAACAGATGTTATGTTTATGCGGCGTTGGCGAAACATGGTTTGCTTTTTACGTTTTGTGTAAATGCTGTACAGAACATGGATTCTACATATGTGAGTAAATTCGAACTTGTTTCAATTTTAAGTAAGGCTGTATTTTGGATTTTTAGTTAGACAGCGAAATTGAAAAATTACAAGTTTCTTAAATGTACATTAAACGTACGACATAACTTGAAAAAACTTGTTTTCTTTACTTTTCCCAGTTCAGAAATTTTATAAAAATTATTTTTTTCCCTAGTCCTGTTCGGATTAGGCGGATTTTCGGATTAGCGGGGTTCGGATTAGCGGGACTCTACTGTACATAGATACATATACATATATACATATACACATACATAGATACAGATACACACACATACATATATATACACACATACATACATAGATACACACACACACACACACATATATATATATGTATATATATATATATATATATATATATATATATTGTAGCAGATAAAGCGCTTGTCCACCTCTCGAACCCTCAGGTACCACTCTGATGACCAGGTGAAAGTATAATAATAATTCTTTTTATTATAATACAGTAGTGCACCAAGCACTGTCCTCCACACACTCATAAACACCAATAAACTATTCTCCAAACAATCCTCCACTCCCAGACACTTAGCCCACCTTCCTCCCAGCTCAGCTCAGTGTCCTGGGCTTCCCAGAGTCCTTTTATAGCTCCTGACCCGGAAGTGGTTCTAAGCACAACCCAGAAGTCCATTTCCTTCCGGGTCAGGGCAAACAGTCCTCTTCTTCATCCCGGGAGCACGTCACTTCCTCAAGTCACATGACTGACATGCACTCCCAGGTTATAGGGCATACAAGAGTCCACCAGCCCCCTTACAGCGACTCCTGGCGGCCCCCAAGGTATCCAGCAGGGCTGTGTATAGAAACTACAAAGTCCATGAGGCCCTGCTGGAACTCGGGGCACCAATATGCTGTCCGGAGGGCTCCTGCTAGCGGCCTGGGGGTGGCGACCGGAGTCCATAGCCGGTCGTCCATCACAGTCCCTCCCCCTTAGCGACGACCAGTGGGGCGGAGCGTTGATTCCCGCGAGGGACGTCCTCCTCCAGGAGGACGCGAGATCCGGGCCGTGGTTCTGCTGTCTAGATCCCCCAGCGAACCTTGGGGGAACGGTGTATCTGCAATTCCACCGCTCCCCTGTCCTCTGGGGACAACTACGCCACACGTGGCCCGGTTGCCGGCAGTTGTAGTACCGCCAACGTCCTCCTGTTGGCTTCTCTTCCCGAGACCGGAAACACCTCGGGAATTCCGTCAGCTCCACCCTGTCCTCCGCCAAGGAGGGTTTAACGGCCGCTTTGCTGCTCTCCGCCCTTTTCTTTACTTTGTTAGGAGACCCTCTTTTTAATTCGGGGATCTCCTGCTTTTTCTGGGGCTTGTGCACAGCGTGAGGCTCTCTATGGAAAAGAGAGAGCCTCTTTGCTGTTTGCACGCCCGTTGTCCTGTGTAAACTCGGAGGCGGCGTCATTAGTACCGTGTCGCTCCGGGTAACAGCACTATTCAGCTGCCCCGAGACGATCGGTACTTCCCCCGCCCCTCCGGTAACCAACGGCAACCCCTTTTCCACGCGGGTCGGGCTCTTAACGTCCGCATTAGTCCAGAGCAGCGTCTGATACCGCTGCTCCGGTTCTAATGGACAATTTCCCGACCACTCCGTCATCGTGTCACATTCTACTGTCGGGTACACAGCGCTTTGGCAACCGCAACTTATTAAACGTGGTGCCGGTTCACACTGCGTCCCCTTATTATATACGGCGCAGATTTCACTCACCTGCACCGCCGAATCAATCGAGGCCGGGGCTTCACGGCCTAATCGCCGCAGGTATTCATGCAGTTTCCTCAGCGGCGCTTTGACCGTAGCTCCCAGCTCCTCCAACCGTCTCCTCAGGTCCTTGATCCCCTGAAAGAAACTTTTTATTATAACTTTTTATTATAATACAGTAGTGCACCAAGCACTCTCCTCCACACACTCATTAACACCAATAAACTATTCTCCAAACAATCCTCCACTCCCAGACACTTAGCCCACCTTCGTCCCAGCTCAGCTCAGTGTTCTGGGCTTCCCAGAGTCCTTTTATAGCTCCTGACCCGGAAGTGGTTCTAAGCACAACCCAGAAGTCCATTTCCTTCCGGGTCAGGGCAAACAGTCCTCTTCTTCATCCCGGGAGCACGTCACTTCCTCAAGTCACGTGACTGACATGCACTCCCGGGTTATAGGGCATACAAGAGTCCACCAGCCCCCTTACAGCGACTCCTGGCGGCCCCCAAGGTATCCAGCAGGGCTGTGTATAGAAACTACAAAGTCCATGAGGCCCTGCTGGAACTCGGGGCACCAATATGCTGTCCGGAGGGCTCCTGCTAGCGGCCTGGGGGTGGCGACCGGAGTCCATAGCCGGTCGTCCATCACAATATATATATATATATATATATAATATATATATATATATATATATATATATATATATATATATATATATATATATATATACACACAGACACATATATATACATATATATTTACATATCTACATATATACACATATCTACATATATATATACACATCTACATATATATACACATACATATCTACATATATATATATATATATATATATATATATATATATATATATATATATATATATATATATATATATGTAATTGTGTTGTCACTGTTATGAGTGTTGCTGTCATATATATATATATATATATATATATATATATATATATATATATATAATATATATAATATATACACACACACACAAACATATATATACATATGTACATATACACATATATACATATATATATACATATACACATCTGCATATATATATATTATATATATATACACATACATATACACACATATACATATACATATATACATATACATACATACACATACATATATATATATATATATATATATATATATATATATATATACACACATACATAAATACATACATACACACACACATATATATATATATATATATGTATATATATATATATATATATATATATATATATATATATATATATATATTTACATATCTACATATATATACAAATATATATATATATATACATATCTACACATATCTACACATATATATACATATCTACATATATCTAGACATACATATATACATACATACATTGACATATATATGTATATATATATATATATATATATATATATATATATATATATATATATATATATTATATATATATATATATATATCAAATGAATGTCAACCTTTTGTAGGGTCTGTCCCTGAGACTTATTAATTGTCACTGCGAAGCAGAGCCTTAGTAGAAATTGGAGGCGTTTAAATTGAAATGGGAGATCAGAGGGAATAACGGGGATGCGAGGAATGAAAACTCTCTCCCCTGAGCCACCGCCAGTAAAAATAGTTGCCTCAATGAGGTTCTTTTGCAGACACGTGAACTGAAGTCTGGTGCCGTCACAAAGTTTCAGTGGCCGTTCGCAAATCCACAATCGGTTTCATATTGTTTTCGCACGTTAGCAATTAGGTAATGTGTTTTTTGAACAGGTTTGATTCATTGAAGTGATCACTTCTGCTGCGTTCAGTCACTTCACGTGAGCCGCTCTCTTGTGTGATGTTGCGATGTCCACGGGTTTATTTAATGTTAGCTAAGACCCGGCAGTTAAAAGTTTCTCGCTACAGCAATTTTAACTCTGTCACAAAGTGATCCAAACTGTCGTTTATACCTCGTGTCTTCTCATTAAACTTGTATCTCGCGAATATGGCATTGCAAACGGCAGCGGGTCAGTTCACATGCTTACATGGGAGGCGTGATGACGCCATATGTTTTGATACATATCAAAATACCCGCGCTTCGCAGTGGCGAAGTACTGCTTTAAAATTTTTATTAAGAAGAAAAGTAAACCTTTTTAAACTGAGGGAAAATGAATCAATAATTATTTGTTATGGATCTATTTGTATAGTACGTTGTCAGTTCTCCCCTCTGGTTGTAATATGACGAAGCTGTGTGCTGAGCTTACTGTTGAGCATGCAACGTACAGTTGGCCATGTGAAAAGCAGTCCTGCCTCAAATCAATGCCAACCTTTTGTAGGGTCTGTCCCTGAGACTTATTAATTGTCATTGCTAAGCAGAGCCTTAGTGGAAATTGGAGGCGTTTGAATTGAAATGGGAGATCAGAGGGTATAACGGGGATGCGAGGAATAAAAACTCTCTCCCCTGAGCCACCGCCAGTAAAAATAGTTGCCTGAATGAGGTTCTTTTGGAGACACGTGACCTGAAGTCTCGTGCCGTCACAAAGTTTCAGTGGCTGTACGGAAATCCACAATCGGTTTCATATTGTTTTCGTACCTTATCAATTGTGTAATGTGTTTTTTGAACAGGTTTGATTCATAGAAGTGATCACTCCTGCTGCATTGAGTCACTTCACGTGAGCCGATCTCTTGTGTGATGTTGCGATGTCCAGGGGTTTATTTAATGTTAGCTAAGACCCGGCAGTTAAAAGTTTCTCGCTACAGCAATTTTAACTCTGTCACAAAGTGATCCAAACTGTCATTTATACCTCGTGTCTTGTCATTAAACTTGTATCTCGCGAATATGGCATTGCAAACGGCAGCGGGTCAGTTCACGTGCTTACATGGGAGGTGTGATGACGCGATATATTTTGATATATATCAAAATACTCGCGCTTCGCAGCGGCGAAGTACTGCTTTAAAATTTTTATTAAGAAGAAAAGTAAACCTTTTTAAACTGAGGGAAAATTAATCAATAATTATTTCTTAAGGATCTCTTTGTATACCATATTGTCAGTTCACCCTTCCGGTTGTAATATGACCAAGCTGTGTGCTGAGCTTACTCTTGAGCATGAAATCTAACGTGGTTCGTGCCCTTCAGAATGAAAACAGCATTTACCTTTTTAATAAAAGGCGAGCTTTTAAGCCTGAGAAATCACCCTGTAAATGCACACGTTTAATTGCAGATCTGTTAATATGTATGCTTACACAGTATTAAAAGACACTCAACAATTAACGTCAATTACCTTCGTTCCCGCGTTTGACTCGTGCTGTAAATCTCTTCCTTGTTTTCACTTCACGTGATTACGTAGGAGGCATAATACGTGATGACGTGATACGTGACTCCGCCTCCTCCATTAGAGTATATGGACAAAAAACAGGTTCCAGTTATGACCATTACGCGTAGAATTTCGAAATGAAACCTGCCTAACTTTTGTAAGTAAGCTGTAAGGAATGAGCCTGCCAAATTTCAGCCTTCTACCTACACGGGAAGTTGGAGAATTAGTGATGAGTGAATCAGTCAGTCAGTCAGTCAGTCAGTCAGTGAGTCAGTGAGGGCTTTGCCTTTTATTAGTATATATATATATATATATATATATATATATATATGTGTGAATGTATGTATGTATGTATATATGTATGTCTATATTTATATGTGTATATATATATATATATATATATATATGTAGATATGTAAATTTGTATATGTATATATACATGTATATGTGGATGTGTATATGTATATACAGTAATCCCTCCTCCATCGCGGGGGTTGCATTCCAGAGCCACCCGCGAAATAAGAAAATCCGCGAAGTAGAAACCATATGTTTATATGGTTATTTTTATATTGTAATGCTTGGGTCACAGATTTGAGCAGAAACACAGGAGGTTGTAGAGAGACAGGAACGTTATTCAAACACTGCAAACAAACATTTGTCTCTTTTTCAAAAGTTTAAACTGTGCTCCATGACAAGACAGAGATGACAGTTCCGTGTCACAATTAAAAGAATGCAAACATATCTTCCTCTTCAAAGGAGTGCGCGTCAGGAGCCTGTCAGAAAGAGATAGGAAAGCAAACAAATCAATAGGGCTGTTTGACTTTTAAGTATGCGAAGCACCGCGGCACAAAGCTGTTGAAGGCAGCAACTCACACCCCCTCCGTCAGGAGCAGAGAGAGAGAGAGAGAGAGAGAGAGAGACAGAGTTTGTTTTTCAATCAAAAATCAATACGTGCCCTTCGAGCTTTTAAGTATGCGAAGCACCGTGCAGCATGTCGCTTCAGGAAGCAGCTGCACAGAAGGTAGCAACGTGAAGATAATCTTTCAGCATTTTTAGACGAGCGTCCGTATAGTCTAGGTGTGCGAACAGCCCACCTGCTCAATCCCCCTACGTCAGGATCAGAGAAAGTCAGCGCAAGAGAGAGAGAGAGAGAAAAGTAAGTTGGGTAGCTTCTCAGCCATCTGCCAATAGCGTCCCTTGTATGAAATCAACTGGGCAAACCAACTGAGGAAGCATGTACCAGAAATTAAAAGACCCATTGTCCGCAGAAATCCGCGAACCAGCAAAAAATCTGCGATATATATTTAAATATGCTTACATATAAAATCCGCGATGGAGTGAAGCCGCGAAAGGCGAAACGCGATATAGCGAGGGATTACTGTATATGTATATGTAGATATGTGTATATGTAGATATGTATATATATGTATATATGTTTATGTATATATATATGTTTACATAACCTCTTTAACACACTACTTCTCCGCTGCGAAGCGCGGGTATTTTGCTATATATGTATATATGTGTATTTGTGTATGTATGTGTATATATATATATATATATATATATATATATATATATATATATATATATATATATATAATTGGCGTTTCTAAATTGGCCCTAGTGTGTGCTTGGTGTGTGGGTGTGTTTGTGTGTGTCCTGCGGTGGGTTGGCACCCTGCCCAGGATTGTTTCCTGCCTTGTGCCCTGTGTTGGCTGGGATTGGCTCCAGCAGACCCCCGTGACCCTGTGTTCGGATTCAGCGGGTTGGAAAATGGATGGATGGATGGATATATATATATATATATGTATATGACAGCAACACTCATAACAATGACAACACAATTACATTGACAATCATGTTACGTTATTTTTAAAATGTTTCCTTTACTTTTTCATAACCTCTTTAACACACTACTTCTCCGCTGCGAAGCACGGGTATTTTGCTAGTATGTATATATATATGTGGATGTGTATATCTATATATATATATATATATATATATATATATATATATATATATATATATATATATATATATATATATATATGTAGATATGTGTATATGTAGATATGTATATATAAGTATATATGTTTATGTATATATATGTTTACATAACCTCTTTAACACACTACTTCTCCGCTGCGAAGCGCAGATATTTTGCTAGTCTATACTAATAAAAGGCAAAGCCCTGACTGACTGACTGACTGATCACTAATTCTCCAACTTCCCGTGTAGGTGGAAGGCTGAAATTTGGCAGGCTCATTCCTTACTGCTTACTTACAAAAGTTAGGCAGGTTTCATTTCGAAATTCAAAGCGTAACGGTCATAACTGGAACCTCTTTTTTGACCATATACAGTAATGGACTGCAGCTCGCTAGCTGTGGGAGGCGGGGTTGCGTATCGCGTCATCACGCCTCACACGTAATCACGTGAACTGACTGTGAAGGAGAAAGGACGGCCTTATATGGCGTTCGTTTATAAAACAGCGGACAGGCTGTGTAAAGGCAGCTTCACAAAAAAACAGATCCTTAACAAATTGTTATTGGTATATTTTCCCTCAATTTAAAAAGGTTTTCTTTTCTTCTTAATTAAGCGCCTCTAGCGCTGACGTCCGAGTTTTGATTCTCGTAAGGGAGTGCAGTGAGTTTGTACACCTGATGAGCCAAGAATTAGGGCGAAACACGTGTCGCGTACTCTTTGCATTATTTGACAGTAAACTATTTTCAACCATTCTATGATCTGCTTCTCACAACTGACGGCACCATGCCTGATGTTAGCTGACTTGCTGGCCAACCATAAACGTTAACTGGTAGGTAACCACCCATACAATCAGATTGTGATTCAGACTACGAATGCCATGAATGTAATTACCCCGATCTACATGCTAGAGAAAACCTCAATGAAGAAGAAACAGTGTGTAAGCATACATATTAACACATGTGCAATTAAACGTGTGCATTTACGGGGTGATTTCTCAGGCTTAAAAGCTCGCCTTTTATTAAAAAGGTAAATGCAAACTGTTTTCATTCTGAAGGGCACAAACCACGTTGGATTTCATCTGTTAAACGCGCAAAAATGTCGGTACACCAGATAAATAAGCGCAACATATTATCAGTTGTATTGTATGCTTACAATACATATAGAAATGTGTTAATCGTTAACTATAGTATGGGATGGTGTTGTTTGACTCGTGCCTTGATTTAAATGATTCCATGTCTTGGTGGGTTTGCAACTTATTGACTGACGGGCTTTCACGAAAAAAGTTAGGGCTTTGCTACAGGATACACCCTCCACAAGTTAAGGAAGTAAGGTATACTAAGGTATATATTTCTATTTTATTTAAACCTTTTAAGTTCGTATGCATAGCCCCATTTGGCTGTTTTAGTTTTTTTTTTCTTTCTTCAGTAATATTTAATCTCCTTAAAGAAAAACAACATATGCATTTTACTTTTTTTGTATCTCTTTAGTAATATTTTAGCGTAAAAGGATAACCAGTATTTAAACCTTTTATGCTACTTTATAAAGTTATTTTACAAAATGTTGAAAAATTAATAAGAAAGCTACATATTTTGGCAGCTGCTGCTTTAATTTTCAATGAAATGAAAAAAGCTCTCCAAGAGAAAACCTCAATGAAGAAGAAACAGTTTGCACTATCTAAAAAGGAGAAACCCTCATTTATAAAGGTTTGCTGCAGATGACTTAACTGAAAATAAATGAATAGTTCCTATGTGTATAATACATATTTATCTATTTGACTTATGCCTTTATTCCAGCAACTTGCAACATCTGAGGTACAATTTGTTACGTTACTTTTGTTTTGTGCAGCACAGGCAGGTGAAGTGACTTCCTCAGGGTCACACAGTGGTGTCAGTACCAGGATTTGAAATGACAAGCTCCGGGTTTGCTGAAATATTACTGAAGAAAGAAAAAAAACGAAAACGGGCAAATGGGGCTATGCATACAAATGTCCATCCATCCATTATCCAACCCGCTATATCCGAAATACAGGAGCCAACCCCTGCCAACACAGGGCACAAGGCAGGAAACAAACCCCGGGCAAGGTGCCAGCCCACTGCAGGGCGCACACACCCACACACCAGGGACAATTTAGAATCGCCAATGCACCTAACCTGCATGTCTTTGGACTGTGGGAGGAAACCGGAGTACCCGGAGGAAACCCAGACAGACACGGGGAGAACACTCAAACTCCACGCAGGGAAGCGAACCTGGGTCTCCTAACTGGCACCTTTCACTGCACCACCATGCCGCCCGCATACAAACTTAAAAGGTTTAAATAAAACAGAAATATATACCTTTATTTTTACTTCCTTAACTTGTGGAGGGTGTATCCTGTAGCAAAGCCCTAACTTTTTTCATGAAAGCCCCTTTCAGTCAATAAGCCTTAAAAACAGGTGTAAAGCTAAACTTGCAGCACCGCTATTCAATTACACTTGCCTAACGCCTCTCCTAAGGGGAGATACTGTGGGATCTGGGCATCAGTCAAAGCACCAATCACAGGCCCGATTAGAAAGCGGGAAGCTGTGATTTGTTGTCTCCCTCCCATGTAACAATCACAGCCCGTGTTACAATGCACTATGTATGTATGTGTATATGTATATATGTATATGTGTGTGTGTATGTATGTGTGTATATGTATGTGTATATATATGTTGATATGTGTGTGTATATATATATATATATATATATGTATATATATATATGTAGATATGTATATGTAGATATGTATATATATGTATATATTTATATGTATATATATGTTTACATAACCTCTTTAACACACTACTTCTCCGCTGCGAAGCGCGGGTATTTTGCTAGTATCAGCATAATTGCCAAAAGTCTCTGCAGTTTCAGTTTTAGGCCTTTAAGAACTCTTTTTAATTTAATTCTGTACCCCTTTTCTAAGATAAAATTATTTTAATCTATATACAGTACAGTGGTTCTGTTTACACCATATATTTTTATAAATCTGTGGTAAGAACAGTGCTGCTGAAACTGCTGTGTTTGTATTAATCCTATCCACTATAAAATCTTTTGATATGAAGTAGTAAAGCTTTTTTGAAATGTTTTGTTTTGCAGCCATGTGTTTTTAGTTATTTCTGGATTTGAACACATTGTTAAAGAGGGATCATGGCAGATTATATTTGTGATTTATGAATATATGCACCTGTCAATGCATCAACAAGTTTGCTAGTCTTTCAATAGTCCTGAATGAAGTCCTCTACAGCTTTAAATGGCAAAAATGTACCACATTTTTTCAAACACATGTATTGCCACCTGCTTTATAGTTTTAGTTTTCACTGTTAATTAATAGAATATGTTTGCCAAACATATTAAATCTCAGTTTATTACAGTAAAGGTGCCATTGTTTTCTTCAGTTGGAAACAAAAGAACTGTAGATCTTAGTGGTCACTTATGCAGCACATGTGTTTTTATCATTTTTATATTTTTCAGTATCCATTTCTAGTTGGTAACAAAAGCAGATATAGTGTGTAACTGCTTGTTACATTTAGGTTTTCTGTTGCAGTCTAGAGCTTTGTATCTTGTAACCTTGTAATGTGAAAGTTAACTTTGAAACTTGGGAGTAATTAAAGGTTATAGCTTTTTTGTTATCAGATGTTTAATGTTGTTTTGGCAGGTACATAATCCTGATTCAGTAGTTTTTGCAAATTACTTTTAGTTTACTCTGTGAAAATAAATCAGATTAAAAAGTGATTGGATTAGAAAAGATCTGTACAGTATGTGTCAGTTTTGCATTTAATGTTCAGTTTATTTTGGCAATGGTTTTCTTTTCTGCTATCTTTCAAAGTACATTTTTTTGTAGAAGCTGCTTTAATGTTTGTCACCCCTTATTCTAGTTCTAAAAATCTTTTGCTTTTATTTTAAAATATTTGAATAAAATCTGGTTTTTAGTTTTGGGCGGCACTGTGGCTGCTGCCTTGCAGTACGGAGACCTGGGTTCGCTTCCCGGGTCCTCCCTGTGTGGAGTTTGCATGTTCTCCCCGTGTTTGTGTGGGTTTCCTCCGGGTGCTCCGGTTTCCTCCCACAGTCCAAAGACATGCAGGTTATGTGCATTGGCGATCCTAAATTGGCCCTAGTGTGTGCATGGTGTGTGTGTGTGTGTGTGTGTGTGTGTGTGTGTGTGTGTGTGTGTGTGTGTGTGTGCACCCTGTGGTGGGCTGGCGCCCTGCCTGGGGTTTGTTCCTGCCTTGCGCCCTGTGTTGGCTGGAATTGGCTCTAGCAGACCCCCGTGACCCTGTGTTAGAATATAACGGGTTGTAGAAGAGCTAACTAGTCTTTAGTTTTATAATGAAGTTAATATCTATAAATTCTGTACACTATTTAGAGGAGTTTATTAGCTCTGTCAAGTGCTAAAATAATTGGGAACCAATTGAAAAGAATGAATCACCAGGTCAAAGTCTGAAAAGACTCTCTGCTATTTACAGATAAGAAGTGTAGTGTACAGTGATCCCCCGCCTATCACGGAAGTTACGTTCCAGACCCATCAGCGATAGGTGAAAATCCGCGATATAGAAAGACCATATAAATAAGCATTTTTTTTATAGTTTAAGCCTTAAAATACCCCTCCCACATGCTTTAAACACATGTAAACTTATTAAAACACACTTTGTAAACACATATGATATGTGGATGTCGGGCTAAGGATATGAGTAACATCTCTCTTATTATAAAACATTTTAACGTCACGCAAGACAAGGCAGTGAGACAGAACAGTGAGAACAGCTGCTGTACAGGCTTTTAAATGATTGACGGGCAGAGCGACAAGCAGTACAAGCATCTTGGCAGAAGCAGCACAAAGTCCACCTCTCCTTAGCGTGCATTCAGCTCCTCCCCTTCACAACGCGAAGTGGCAGGAGCATAGCGTGCCTCCGGGGAAGGGGAAGGGGATGGTGGGGGGGGGGGGGGTTATTCGTGGCACGTTTGAGCGAAGTGATCAAGACCAGATTATCTCGGACAGACACTTTGACGATACACCCTGCTTACAAACAATTTAAAACAAGTTCACTGACATCTAACCTAGCAGTTGTTGGAATGCTTTTGGTAGACAAACTTCAGGTGCTCCCAGCTCTTAAAACACCTCTCCTTAGCGTGTGTTCAGCCCTCACCCCTCCCCCTCCTTCAGAATGCACAGAGCGACAAGCAGAACAGGCATCTTGGCAGAAGTAGCACAAAGTAGTGTGCGTTCAGCTCCCCCCTTCACAAAGCAAGCGGTAGAGATGCGAAGTGGCAAAAGGACAGATGCTGTACAGGCTTTTAAATGATTGATGCAAATCACGACAAGCACAACACACAGCTGGCTAGAGGCAGCAGCAAGACACCAGCTGAACCAATCGCATCTCTTGAGCGTGCATTCAGACCCCGCCTTCACAACGCGAGCAGCGTTATAAGTGCCGTGAGAAGGAGATTTAACCACGCCCGGGGCAGGAAATAAAGGACAAATATTGTTTTTACGAAAGTTTTAAAGCAAAAATGAAAATAATGCATATGTAACAATTCCCATGAAAATAATAATCTCTTTTTAAATTGTTTATCCAGTAAACCAAACCCAGGTGTGGGTGAGAGAAGTGAGCAGTGGGCGGAGCCCCCTAGTAATAATACAGTGATCCCTCACTATATCGCGCTTCGCCTTTCGCGGCTTCACTCTATTGCGGATTTTATATGTAAGCATATTTAAATATATATCGCAGATTTTTTGCTGGTTCGCGGATTTCTGAGGACAATGGGTCTTTTAATTTCTGGTACATGCTTCCTCAGTTGGTTTGCCCAGTTGATTTCATACAAGGGACGCTATTGGCAGATGGCTGAGAAGCTACCCAACTTACTTTTCTTTCTCTCTCTCTTGCGCTGACTATCTGTGATCCTGACGTAGGGGGTGTGAGCAGGGGGGCTGTTCACACACCTAGATGATACGGACACTCGTCTAAAAATGCTGAAAGATTATCTTCACGTTGCTACCTTCTGTGTGCAGGTTTTAAGTATGCTGCACGGTGCTTCGCATACTTAAAAGCTCAAAGGGCACGTATTGATTTTTGACTTTGTTTCTCTCTCTCTCTCTCTCTCTCTGCTCCTGACGGAGGGGGTGTGAGCTGCCACCTTCAACAGCTTTGTATCGGCGGTGCTTCGCATACTTAAGCCAAACAGCCCTATTGATTTGTTTGCTTTCCTCTGTCTTTCTGACAGTCTGTCAGATATGTTTGCATTCTTTTAATTGTGAGACAGAACTGTCATCTCTGTCTTGTCATGGAGCACAGTTTAAACTTTTGAAAAAGAGACAAATGTTTGTTTGCAGTGTTTGAATAACGTTCCTGTCTCTCTACAACCTCCTGTGTTTCTGCGCAAATCTGTGACCCAAGCATGACAATATAAAAATAACCATATAAACATATGGTTTTTATTTCGCGGATTTTCTTATTTCGTGGGTGGCTCTGGAACGCAACCCCCGCAATGGAGGAGGGATTACTGTAATAGTATTAATAAATCCGTGATGTAGCGGGTCGCGTTAGCTGAACCTCGATATAGCGAGGGATCACTGTAATGCTATAATCTTTACAGACCTTAAAATACTGTTCATATTTCTCAAGTCATAATAAACCATGTCAATTTTGTTTTGGAATTCATTAATCTAATATAAGATAAATAATCTAAGGGAGATGTGGACATTATTCACAATAGTCCCACACTAGAACTATCAATTGCAAACAGAATAATTTGTGTATAGATAGATAAATTGATTATAGTTTATTTGTTCCCTAGAGGATATTAAAATTTTACAGAAGCTCCAAAAAAAAAAAATATTATGGCCAGGTGCAGGAATGAAAGGTCATGGAAACCAGGTTGTCTCATTTAATTAGGAAATATATTTAAAGGAAACGAAAATCTGTACCTTTATGGCTTTGATAATCAACCTTTTTGGGCAAAAACAACAAAAGAAATATCTGTCCCTTTGCCGTTGCAAGTCAGGGTAATTTACAAGAGCTCCTTACGGCGGTCTGCTCTGCTCTGTTCTGTTCTGCTCTTAAAGACACCCCACCTTCCAGGCAGCCGGGCTTCTTATGTTACACAGACTGAAAGGGGCGGGGCTCCTTCTATGGGTGGTTTCTCGGTGCTGCGGGAGAGGAGGATATAAAGTAGAAGGATATGGGTTAATACAAGGTATAATTGTAGATTTAGTACGACAAGGTTGTATAGCAAGCTTGTTTTTTTTTTTTACATTGGCCATTATAACTTTTTTCTTCCACAAGGTGGAAACTTTTGGGGCACAGAAAAGTAGGACCAGGAAATAATCATAAACTAGAAAACTAGAACTAGAAACCAGAAGGACTGGTTTGCACATGTAAAACTGATACATAACCAAAAAAACTTAGCAAAAAGGTAGGAAAATCAACAAATCTTTTAACACAACACATACTAAATGTTTTGTTTTTTTTTATTCAAAATCTTGAACAATGTCTTTAATATGGTTGTCATCACATGTTGAGATTTGTAAGAGGCATTTCCTAGACCAGGGGTGGCAAACTCCAGTCCTGGAGTGGCTGCAGGTTTTCATTCTAACCCTTTTCCTAATCGGTGACCAGTTTTCACTGCTAATTAACTTCTTTTTCCCTTCATTTTAATAGCCCTGTTTTTAAGGATTCAGTGCTCTGAATTAATTATTTTTTTCATTAACTGACAGCCAAACAGAAATCAAATGTGAAACAAGTCAACAGTTGACCAGCTAAATTGGGTCTTCAAACTCCAACTAATTTCACTCCAGCCAGTTTCTTAATGAGAAACCAATTCTTGCTGTTAATTAACTCGTTATTTAATTCTATGGCTTGTTGCCGTTCTCATTCTGACACAGCAGACATTTCCATAACTGTTAATTTTCTATTTTTTCTAAGAACACTGTCAAAATGTTTTGGGGACCTGAAAGATCAACCTTACTGAGACCTTCACCTTTGTCCATCCATCCATCTATTTTCCAACCCGCTGAATCCGAACACAGGGTCACGGGGCCTTCACCTGTGTTTATTTTCAGATATTGTGTGATGGGCATGGGTGAGCTGGGGGGTATTTTTCATATGTCGCTTAAATCATCCGAGATCAGGTGCCTCACCTTGGATAAGTTAATGCCGGTGACACTCATCTGGGATAGGTCGGTTTTTCACACGCAGCCGTGTAGTAGATTAGTCGAGCTGGATCTACAGTAATCCCTCGCTATATTGCGCTTCGCCTTTCGCGGCTTCACTCTATCGCGGATTTTATATGTAAGCATATTTAAATATATATCGCGGATTTTTTGCTGGTTCGCGGATTTCTGCAGACAATGGGTCTTTTAATTTCTGGTACATGCTTCCTCAGTTGGTTTGCCCAGTTGATTTCATACAAGGGACGCTATTGGCAGATGGCTGAGAAGCTACCCAACTTACTTTTCTCTCTCTCTCTTGCGCTGACTTTCTCTGATCCTGACAGGGGGATTGAGCAGGGGGGCTGTTCACACGCCTAGACTATACGGACGCTCGTCTAAAAATGCTGAAAGATTATCTTCACGTTGCTACCTTCTGTGCAGCTGCTTCCTGAAGCGACATGCTGCATGGTGCTTCGCATACTTAAAAGCTCGAAGGGCACGTATTGATTTTTGATTGTTTGTTTTTCTCTGTCTCTCTCTATCTCTCTCTCTCTCTCTCTCTCTCTTTCTCTGCTCCTGACGGAGGGGGTGTGAGCTGCCGCCTTCAACAGCTTTGTGCCGCGGTGCTTCGCATACTTAAAAGCCAAACAGCCCTATTGATTTGTTTGCTTTCCTCTCTCTTTCTGATAGTCTCTGCTCCTGACGCGCACTCCTTTGAAGAGGAAGATATGTTTGCATTCTTTTAATTGTGAGACGGAACTGTCATCTCTGTCTTGTCATGGAGCACAGTTTAAACTTTTGAAAAAGAGACAAATGTTTGTTTGCAGTGTTTGAATAACGTTCCTGTCTCTCTACAACCTCCTGTGTTTCTGTGCAAATCTGTGACCCAAGCATGACAATAGAAAAATAACCATATAAACATATGGTTTCTACTTCGCGGATTTTCTTATTTTGCGGGTGGCTCTGGAACGCAACCCCCGCGAGGGAGGAGGGATTACTGTAATCATATGAGATGAATGCGCGTGCCCGCGCTGAGTGAAAAGCTCATATATATTGAGTCTAGAAAACATGATCAGCAAGTCTTTGATAGGCTGTAACAAAATGACGAAAGAACGGCCACATTTTTTTTTCACACACGTGGTGCAAGACCTTTTATTCGAAGGACATGAAGAATGTCAAGATTTAATATGCACAAGGGGTAACACTGCAAAAGCAGCCCAGACCAGAAAAAACGGCTGGCAAAAAGTGGCCGTCGAATTAAACGCTAAGTACTGTGCATTGTACTTACTGAATGCAGCGTTTCATTTCCTATGTGTCAGATTAATTATTATTTAATATGTCATAATTCCAGATCAAACGTGAGCACAAGGAGAACATGGGAACAGGTTAAAGTGAAATACAAGAATATACT
Source organism: Erpetoichthys calabaricus (assembly GCF_900747795.2). Classification (NCBI taxonomy): domain Eukaryota; kingdom Metazoa; phylum Chordata; class Cladistia; order Polypteriformes; family Polypteridae; genus Erpetoichthys; species Erpetoichthys calabaricus. Next base: position 46,145,314 of record NC_041406.2, read on the forward strand.
TCAAACTGGTAAATATTGGTATATAACTATTTAAAGAATTGTTGACATAAAGAATCATATATAATATAAAAAACATTAATTTTAAAGCTAATAAGAAGGCAGACAAGCAAAAACAGGTGGAGGTCCACGCGGTCCAGACCTAACCCCTGCAGAAGAGTTGGCTCTCCAGCAAAATACCCATCACCCTGTTTCTGATGGCATTCCAGGGGGAAGCTCCTCCTCAGAACCAGTGGCAGGATGCAGTGGTCACTTCATTTCAGGTAAAGGATGGTCATTGCATATATTTGTCCTCCATGTGTGCCATAGGTATGTTCCATATAGCCCTCTTTTTTGTTGGGTCAGTTGCAGGGAATGTCATATCCCTTGAACCTGTGTCTGACCAACGAGATATCGACGAAGGTCAAATATTTGATGAAGACACTGTGTCTGATTATTCATCAGGAGGAGAGGTACATTTTCCAAATAATGTTTGATCAAACTCCACTCTGATCAGTCCCTTGTGCCCCAATCACATTTGGAAATCCTGGTAATGAGAATGTTAGGCTGATTGTGAGATTCTTCATGGAACTGTGGGTGTTTTTACTTGTGTATTACCTACCTTCAACGGCATGAAACGCCTCTTTTATTGTCTGCACACGCAGGTGTCCAGGAAACACTATGAAAACCCGAAAGAAATATTTCAGAGCCAAACAGACTTTACGAATTGCCTGGCAAACTGCACTTTTAGTTAGATTTTCCGCATCGCCTACAGTATATAAAAAAAGTGCCGCTTGTAAAAAAACCTCAAAGCAATGCATACTGTCTGTGTGGTTGTGAGAGCCCGACTTCGCCTAGTTTGACTTCGAATATAAAGTGCTAATAAATCTTTGAGGTACAATATTCCCCCTCGCTAAAGCGGTATCTTTCGAAAAGAATTTCCTCTGGGAGCAATAAAGGATCTTGCCGATCGCGCAAAACCCTCTCTATATGAAATTCTCTTCTTATAATTTGCGCACCAATATCAATTGGTTGCTCATTCATGAACGGCGAAGCCATGACTGGATGGCTTCCACGCACCGTTACTGATCACGTGTGTAAACTAATCTTGTTTACGTAGAACAAACCTGCTCCGAGCAGGTTTGCAGATTAAGATGTGTTGCTATGACAACACTTCCAGCAAGAGTTTCGAAAAACCGACAGATCCAGGACCAGGCCAAATCGTCAACAATTACATACCCCCCTGGTCATGTGGCACCTTGTTTTGTGTCTCATTATTGTTTGGCAGCTAATTAAAGAAAAAGAAACAACCAAGGAGCCTGAATCAAGTTAATTAAAATTAAGACAAAATAAGTTAATTAGCAGCAAAAACTAATGAAGAAGATGGTTAGAATGAAAACCTGTAGTCACTGCGGCACTCCAGGACTGGAGTTTGCCACCCTTGTCCTAGACAACAGGTAACTGGAAAACAAAACTGCAGAGACCACTAATACCATCGTGGTAATCAAAAATGTAATGTTAACTTCAAATTAAGAAAAGCAAAACTACAAGTTGAAGGCAAAATTTGAATCAACAGGATTCAGAACTTTAGAGAAAAAAATATGGTTCTAGTGAAAATCTATTAATGGGGATAAAAAACAAGTACTCTAATTATAAATCATAACATTATTCAAATACAGATTTAAAATACATGTTTAAAATAAAATAGCTTGATTAAGGTGGGTTGAGAACAAATTCAAACTCTTCTGTCAGAACATTTGACACAGTGGCTTTCTTTATTAGCAGTCTACTTTCAAGCGATTTTGCAAGTCTTCTGGAATACAAAATGTAGAGATCAATGCAATATTTTTCTAAAAAAGCAAACTCAAAACACATTTTAATTTTACAATGAAATTTTTGAATCTAAATATTTAATAAAAAGAGCACTTAAAGGCAAAACACCATGCTGTTTAAAACGCTCAATCTCTGTTTCTGAGAGAAAACTCAGTTTTTATTATTGTCAACAACAAAACAACATATAAGTAGTGTACTGTACTTGAGCAGAAGAATTGAAAATGAAGTTTAATACGATACATCCTAGCGGTGGGCATTGCCAGGGACATGGCAATATGATATTCTCGTGATACTTGGGTTACAAAAGATAATCTTTTTTTAATGTTTAAAAATAATGTTGTAATACAAATGCATTACACTTTATTATATCCTTTGTATATGAGTGATGTGTTGTTGTATTCCAATAGTGAAAAATATGCCATTCAGTTACACCATTTAAGAAAAACCCTTCATTCAGATCACCTCACTTAAGTCTTTTAATTGTGTAATTGTATTTAATGTATTTCAGGAAGTTTCAGAGTGTGACTGGGAATATTCAGTTATGTACATTTAGCTGTGGTTCAGGCTTTTTATTTGTAGTAGAGCCGTCAATTAATAAATTAGAGTAGATTGTTTCAAATTTAAAATATTGTTTTAATATATATGAATTTGCATTTGAAATTCTTTGAGTTTCATACTCTTCTAGACCACTAATCATGAAAGGAAAAAAATGCTATAATTATTCAGACCAGCTTGCATTTATATTTTAACAAAATCAGCTTTCTTCTTTTTTGCTCATGGAGCTTCTTTGCAGCACACATGGAGGTGACCTTTGGTCAGTCAGGAGCAAAGTGTCTGGAAGAGTTTGGAAAATTTCAGCCAAATTTAATTAGCAATTTTAGGTGACTTTTATTCTTCTTTCTTATTGTGGAAAACAGTTTGTGAATTTAAAATTCACTATAAATAATAATAATAATAATAATTCATTACATTTATATAGTGCTTTTCTCAGTACTCAAAGCACTATCCACACAGGGAGGAACCAGGAAGCGGACCCACAATCTTCCACAGTCTCCTTACTGCAAAGCAGCAGCACTACCACTGCGCCACCTGTGAGGACATGTTTAAATTTTTTTCTTGAAACTGCTTGATGAAGTGAGTTTCATGGCTTTTCTCTCTGTGAACTTGGATGACTCACCATCATGGATGGCACTATAAATTCAATTTCTGTAATGGAGTTGAAATTCATATGAAAATTGCTCTTTCAAAGAATGGATAAAGTGTAAGAAATTTTAGAGTGGCCGAGTCCAACTGAAGAGAATAACCCAATCGAAAGGGCAAGATTTAAAACATGCTGTTTATGCAAGAAAAACACTAGAGTGTTTAAGGAAAAATGGGCAAACATTCTTCATAGTAGATGTGAGAGATTTCTGTCCTAGCTGCTTATAGGGTGCACCCTGTGGAATTAAAAGCTTTAGATACTTTTGAACATTAACTAATTTACCTCTTTCTTTTTCTGTTACAAACATGAATTGTTCTGAATGATACACAAAATGTGAATCTAAGAAATTCTGTGAGAAATAAGAGGGCAATTCTGCCATGAATAACAGTTTATTTTTCTAAAAAGATAAAGTAAATACTTATGTGCTGTATTTTACACCAAGCATTTTCACAAGTTTTTTTTTTTTTTTACACAAAGCAAGGTGTGCAAGTTTTGCATCTCCTCAATATACACACAGCAGTCATGCTTCCCTCCTGAGCTTGTTCCTTAATACTCACCTTGGTGGTTTGTTTTATTTTATTTTTTCCTAAACATATAGCATGTACCAATTGTGATTCATTGTTCAATCACTGAAAACAAAATGCTTGTTTCCAAAAAGAGTTGGTTATCTTATGTGTGTTATTTCAATGTCAGTGGGATATAACTAGCAAAGTTATAGCAACGTTATTGAAACACACAAAGTTATTATTATAAAGTGTAGTTTAAGCCCATTGCTCTGTTCACTAACAGAAGATACATCATTATTATATTAAAACACCATGGAATATAACAGAAACACAAAACATAATATGGAAGTAGGTTGGAACAGTGGGGCACAGGTCCAGTGTTCCAGGACACTACACTTGTCTGTGTGCAAGCATGAAGATTTTTCCCAGGTACCATTTTCACTTCAGGAACCCTTAAACATGCATGTTAGATTAATTGTTTAGTCTAAATTAGTGCAGTACGAATGTGGTTGTGTGTGAATGTGCTTTCCGATAAATTGGTACTAGTTCCAGAGTAGGTTTCTACCTTGCACCTGATGCTGCCTACATAGGCTCTGGCTCACCCCGCACTATTTTTGGATTCCGCAGGATTAAATTAATGGGTAAAAAATGTTGTAGGGTAAGAAAAAAACACGCGATATTTCCAAAGAAATATACATGTATTCATTTACGTTTTTAGATACTAGTGCAGGGAAACAGCAAAAATTCACATTTCCAGCAGAAAATCACAAAATTTCACATTATGGGCCCATTTTCAGAAACAGCCCCAAAGCATGATGTTTCCACCCCCATGCTTTACAGTAGGTATGGTGTTCTTTGGATGCAACTCAGCATTCTTTCTCCTCCAAACACGACGAGTAGAGTTTTTACCAAAAAGTTCTATTTTGGTTTCATTCCTCTTCTGGATCATCCAAATGCTCTCTAGCAAACTTCAGACGGGCCTGCACATGTACTAGCTTAAGCAGGGGGACACGTCTGGCACTGCAGGATTTGAGTCTCTGGCGGCGTAGTGTGTTACTGATGGTAGCTGATGGTAGCTCTCTGCAGGTCATTCACTAGGTCCCCCCGTGTGGTTCTGGGATTTTTGCTCAACGTTCTTGTGATCATTTTGAACCCACGGGGTGAGATCTTGCGTGGAGCCCCAGATCGAGGGAGATTATCAGTGGTCTTGTATGTCTTCCATTTTCTAATAATTGCTCCCACAGTTGATTTCTTCATACCAAGCTGCTTACCTATTGCAGATTCAGTCTTCCCAGCCTGGTGCAGGTCTACAATTTTGTTTCTGGTGTCCTTTGACAGCTCTTTGGTCTTGGCCATAGTGGAGTTTGGAGTGTGACTGTTTGAGGTTGAGGACAGGTGTCTTTTATATTGATAACGAGTTCAAACAGGTGCCATTAATACAGGTAACGAGTGGAGGACAGAGGAGCCTCTTACAGAAGAAGTTACAGGTCTGTGAGAGCCAGAAATCTTGCTTGTTTGTAAGTGACCAAATACTTATTTTTCACCATAATTTGCAAATAAATTCTTTAAAAATCAGACAATGTGATTTTCTGGATTTTTTTTTCTCATTTTGTCTCTCATAGTTGAGGTATACCTATGATGAAAATTACAGGCCTCTCTCATCTTTTTAAGTGGGAGAACTTGCACAATTGGTGGCTGACTAAATACCTTTTTTGCCCCACTGTACATCTTGCATGTCTGCATTTGTACAAATGCAGTTTTTTTCTGTGTACAGTGGGAACATTGGCATAAATTTTTAATTTAATGTATTGCTTTAATGTAATTAATTTCTACATGGTTTATTTATTTCCCTGTCCTAAAATCTTTGTTCTTTTTACTTTTAAGCTTCAATTAATGTTACAGATTGCAAGCACAAACCAAAAATGTCTATGCTTTTATGATAATGCACATTACATGTACTGAACTGTGTTTGCCTTGCCTTTAAAAATGTAATATTTCAAAATGCAACTTTAGTTTTTAAAATATAAACTTATTTATCAATCAGTGGTATTTTTTTTTACTGTGTTACTGTCAGCTAGAAAGCAAACAGCTATGTTTATGCAGCTATTATTACATTTATAGTCGGCTTTCTTGGAATTTTCTATATTTGATATCTCATATTCAGGGGATATCATTTTAAAGTCTTTGTATTGCCTAAGCACAACAGTTTGCTGTGTGTTTTTAAAATGCACATCTATTAATGTTCAAAATTATCACTTGTATTTCAGTATCTGAATAGAAAGCTTTATACTCATGAGAATAAATTAAAGTGGCAAAAAGTGATAGAAAAATGCAGATGCAGAATTATTGATCTGCTAATTGTTATAAATACATTGCAGCTCATTCTGAGAAGATAAACATCTGCCAGGCTCTAATTAAAAAAGAAAAATTTCTAACAGACGAAACATTGTCTATTTTCTGCATTCATTTAAGCCTCAGTATTTTCAATCTCTTTATCTTCTTTTCTAAGTGTAAACATATTCTTTTAAGAAATTGTTCATTTTAAATTTTACTTGTGCCTTTTTTTAACTTTACAATGTAAATCTTTACCTGGTCATTTTCAATAAGATAATTTTTAAAAGGTGATGCATTTAAAACCAAACTGTATAATTAAAGCATAAATATTGATTTTTGGCTTTGTTTAAATGTTATGCTTTAAAAGTATTTACTTATTATCTGCTGTGAAAAATCTGCTGTCTTCTCTGCTGTGTAAATGCAATTGCTAGACAATGAAGAGTTATGGGAGAACTGGCTAAGAACAAATAGTGATTTTATTTTATTGGGGTCTGGACCTAAATGCTTAATATAAACAATGACACACAGTACTTACAAAAGAAAAAATATCTAATCTTTTGAGTGGAAAGGGAGCAAATCTGTTTTGTCTCACTTTGAAGAGGACAACACAATTTCCAGGCTTATGGTATGAGCATTGAACTGCTTGGCTAGATGAAGTCACACTTATACCTTTTTAGGTGACAATCTTGTTTTGTGTGATTACCAAGAGAAATAGTAGACATGTTATCTCGGATACTTTTTATTGAGGGTGTTTTACAAAATTGGTACTTTTTGACTGTTGGTGGTCATTAGAATAGAACTTATCAGGCATTTCTGTTATTATTGTAGTTGTATTTCATAATCTTCTAAAAGTATAATTAATTTCTGCAGCAAGCCATTAGTAATCCATATTTTAACTTCAAGTTAATTATTGATAGTTCTAACATGCAGTCAGTTGTTTTATTTGATTTAAACCTGTTAAACTTATTGTACAGTCCAGAGAAAATACACTTATCTTTAGCTCTGCACCTCAAAAGAATTGAATGTGTTTGCTTTGTGTTCTGGTTGGTGCAGATAGATGATGCTGTACCTATCTAGCTTTTATTCTCCATTAAACACACCTGGATTTCATTAATCATTTTCTGTTTTTTTTTTTTCTGAATGAGGTATTTCTTCATTTTATGGCAATAATTGTCATTGTCATACTTGAGAGGTTAAGAGATTAAATATTTCATAATGTTATGTTTGTCATTCTCTTTAGTCACAAGACTCACAGATTTTCACAGTTAATCAAAATTCATTATTTACCAGTAGTTAATTGGATGTTAAACATTACTCGCTTCTTAAAAACCAAAACATTCAGTGTAAATAACCAACAGTGCTTAAAATATATGCAGTGGATCCAGTAAGTATTCTGACCCCTTCATTTTCTGCACACTTTATTATGTTGTATATTTAATTTTAAATGGGTAAATTTGGCATTTCTGTCCATCAGGTTACACTCAATAACCCATAATGACTAAGTAAAAGCATGGTTCTAGAAATGTTTGCAGATTTAGTAAAAATTAAAAACTGAAATTTCTCATTCATATAAGAATGCAGACCCATAATTCAGTAGTTTATAGAATCCCCATTTGCAGCAAGTAAAGCTTGGTGCTTGACACGATCTGCCGTTAGATTGGATGTAAACTTCCATCTTCAGGTCTCCCAATCTATGGGGTTTAAGTCTGGGCCACTTAAGAACATTCAAAGACTTGTCCCAAAGCTACTCCAGGATCATCTTCACTGTATGCTTTAAATCTTTGTCATACTGAAAGGTGAACCTTCAATTCAGTCCGAGGTTGCGTGCACCCTGGAGCAGGTTTCTTCAAGGACCTCCTTGTTTATATTTGGCTGCAGTCATTCTTCTTTCGATTGTGGTCATTCTGACCAGTCTCCCTGTTCCTGTTGCTGAAAAGCACCCCCATAGTGTGATGTGGCCACAACTGTGATTCACTATAGTGATAGTATTAGGCAGGTGATGAGCAGTGCCTGGTCTTTGCCAAGCATGGTGCTTGGAGTTCTACTGAAAGAGTTAATTTTTTTTCTCAGACCAGAGAATCTTTAAATGCTGTTTGATAAACTCCAAGTGGGCTATCTTATGTCTTTTACTCAAGTGTGGCTTTCATGTAGCCACTCAACCATAAACACGTGATTGATGTAGTGCTGCTGGAATGGTTGTCCTTCTGAGAGGTTGTCCCATTTTAGCAGAGGAGGTCTGAAACTATTTTAAAGTGACCATTAGGTTTTTGGACATATCCCTGACCAAGGCCTCTCTTGCCCAGTTACTCAGTTTGGCCAGACATCCAACTCTAGGAATAGCCCTGGTGGTTCCAAACTTCTTCCATTTCACAATTATTAAGGCCATTGTGCTCCTGGGAAGAAAGCTCTACAAATGGTTTTGTACCCTTGCTCTGATATATTCTTCACCACTATTTTATTGCAGTGATCTAAAGAGTTCTAAAGAGTGTTCCTTGGACTTCATTATTTGTTTTTTTGTCCTGGCATGTTATATGAAATGTGGGCCTTTATTTACACAGGTTTGTGCCTTTCTAAATTATGGCCAGTCAATTCAATTTGCTACAGGTGGACTAGAATCAAGTTCTAGACACATCTAAAGGATCATTAACCCCTTAACCGCCCTCTGCCGGATATATCCGGCATTGTAGCGTTATTGCTGACGCCTTACTGCCGGAATAATCCGGCACATTTGCCTATGGTTATGTGAATGCCTGGCGCGTAGTATAACTGACAGTTTGGCGTGGGTATTATTACTACATTGTATTTCGACAACTCTGCGGTTGTATTGGCCGCTCACGTGATGTGATTCGAAAGTGAAAGCTGTGAATATGGCGAAACGTAAACTGACTTCAAGTGAGGTTTTGCAGGCGATTTTGGACAATAATTCTGATCATGATTGTAGCAGTTCTGAAGAAGATTTTAGCGACAATGATGATCAGCAACATGTGCTGCATGATACTGTGAATGACGACGCATCGGATGATGGCGATGAGTGGGTGTATCCCCAGCATCTCAACTGGACTGCTGCCCGTTATCTGAGCCAGAAAAGAAAGATCCAAACCGTGACCGCTTGTTCAAGCTACGTCCTTTGATTGACCATTTATTTGAAACATTTCAGCAGGTATTTCAGCAGGTAAATACTGCTTGAATAAATGTAAAGTAAAAAAACAAAAATTGTTCAGATTTCTCCTGGCATGGGGAATATTTAGGGAGTTGGCGGTTAAAGGGTTAAAGCAAAAACAATGCACCAGACCATAATTTGGAGCACCACAGCAAAAGGTCTGAAAAATTCAATAAATGAGGAATTTAAGTTTTTGATTTTCTAATATATATGTAAACTTTTCTGACATGTTTTCCCTTTGTCATAATGGGTTATTGAGTGTAGATTGTGGGCGAAAATGTCAAATTTATCCATTTAAAGTTAAATCTGCAATACACTAAAGTGTGCAAATAGTGAGGGGTTCTGAATATTTTAATAATTCACTGAATTCATTTAGCGCATCAATTGTGTAACTGATTTTATTGTAATTAAATGACATAGTATGTTAGTACATGCTCTGTTCTTCATAAATGCACTGTCTTCATGGCTAATGGTGTCATTTTTCTTCTTTATGAATATGTTTCTGATAGCCTTGTTTTATGCATTTTACTGCCTGAGTAACATCAGAATTACAGCTATAGGTGACTAGCGTTAGCTTTTATTTTTTGTTTTTATAATTTTATTTAAAGAAAACAACATTCCATGGAATCAAGTCAAACTTAACAAACCAGAATTCAACCTCTGCATGAGAGAACTAAAGGTGAGCCAACAGCATGAGGATATCTTTAAAAACAACTAAGAAAGGAGAATGTCCATTTCCCCAATATACATGCTTATTCTGTAAGATTTGATTAATTAGATCTTGCCATATTTTAAAAAAGTTTTGAACAGATTCTCTAAGTGAGAATTTAATTTCCAATTTCAAATAGTATAGAACATCAGTTACCCACTGTCTTATGACAGGTAGGCTGGGATTCTCCCAGTTGAGCAAGATAAGTCTACCTGCTAGTAGTGTGGTAAAGGCAATTACAATCAATTTGTCCTTCTCCACTTTAAGCCCATCTGGAAGTACACCAAATATGTCTGTTAATGGGTTAGGAGTGATTGTGATATCAAGGCTATCTGATAGGCATTCAAAGATTTTTGCCCAAAATTATGTTAATTTGGTGCATACCCAAGACATGCGTCCCAGTGAGGCTTGAGCTAGATTGCGATGTTCACAGGTTGAATCTTGGCCAGGACACATTGTGAACAAATTTAAATGAGATAAATGTGCTTGATGAAAGATTTTAAGTTGAATGATCAAATGCTTTGCTCATATGGAGCTATAGTATATTCTATGCATGGCTGCCTTCCACTCCTTTTCAGAGATGTTAAGTGAGAGATCCTTTCCCCAACATACCCTGAAATCTTTTAAAGGAAGAGGCTTTACATTTTTTTTTTAATATATATTATTGAGATGTTATCTGCGTCTTCAAGACTGATCAGTATTGCTTCTGGAATTGAAATAGGTGGGAGGTGAGGAAAATCAGGCAGTTTCCTTTCAGCTAAATTTATGATTTGAAAGTAGCAGAAGTTAAAATTGAAGTGTAATTGTTCATAAGATGCAAAAACATTATATACAGTTATCCTTTAAGTGTTTTATTTTCCAAACATTAAATTCTGTTTAGGTTTGAGATGGTGGAAAAAGTTGATTATCATTTAGAGGTGCAACATATAAAAGCTTCCCAGTCTTAAAGTGCTTTCTGCATTGGTTCTATATTCCTAATGACTGATGGACAATTGGCTTATTAGTATATTGATGATAATTTGTATTTACTGGGGCACAGAGCAAGGCATATAAAGAAATACAGCAAGATAGCAAGATTTTATTTTTATAGCAGACCAGGCTTGTGTATATTAATCAATTTGTGCCAATGTCCAGGTCTTTATGGCCTGTATATTTGCTGCCCAATAATAAAATTGAAAGTTAGCTAGTGCCATGCCCCCTTCTGCTTTATGTTATTGTAGAGTCGGCCTTTGCATGCATGGATGTTTCGAATTCTGAATAAATAAGGTAATAATTGAATCTAATTTCTTAAAGAATGATTTGTTAATGTATATGGGGATGCTCTGAAATAGAAGAAGAAGCTTGGGAAGGATCTTCATTTTGACAGTATTGATATTCGCTCCTAATGTGAGATGGAGGATAGACTATCTGTTCGCATCTTGTTTAATTCTAGTATTGTGTGCTAGAGAGTTCACTGGAAAAAGTACACTTTTATTCAAATTAATTTTGAGTCCAGATGTCTTTTGAGGACTACTGATTTGGAGGTTTATGGGTCTTATATATATATATATATATATACAATGGAACCTCGTTCACAACCATAATTCGTTCCAAAACTCTGGTCATGAACCGAAGCAATTTCTCCCATAGGATTGTATGTAAATACAGACCATACGAACTGTATGTATGTATATATATATATATATATATATATATATATATATATATATATATATATATATATATATATAATATATTTTTTAGTTTTTAAGCACAAATATAGTTAATTATACCATAGAATGCACAGCATAATGGTAAACTAAATGTAAAAACATTGAATAACACTGAGAAAACCTTGAACAACAGAGAAAACTAACACTGCAATAGTTCTCGCTATGGTGCTAGGAACCGCTTGCTATAAACACTTTTTTTAATGAGTTTTAAGCACAGGGGAAAAAATGAACATTTGAAAAATCCGTAATTTCATAAACCACCAAGAAAAGTAACATTGCAACAATGCAGGCTACGAACCGATCACTGTAAATAGAACTGAAAACAAAAACAAGCCTTCTCTACTTTATGCGTCCCTCGCTCGCTCGCTCGCTCTCTCTCTCTCGCCTGTGTGTGTGTGTGCGTCTCTCTTTTGCGAGCCTGGAGCGCCTGTGTGTGTGTCTCTCTAGCGTGTCCCTGTGTGTGTGCGCGTGCCTCCCTCTCCTGCGCCTGTGTGTGTGTGCGTGCGTCTCTCTTTTGCGAGCCTGGAGCGCCTGTGTGTGTCTCTCTCTAGAGCGCTCCTGTGTGTGTGTGCGCCTCTCTCGTGCGTGCTCCTGTGTGTGTGCACGCGCCTCTGTCTGTCTCGCGCTGCCTGTGTGTGTGCCTCTGTCTCTCGCGCTGCCTCTCTCTCGCGCTGCCTCTGTGTGTGTGTGTGTGTGTGTGTGCGCTGCGCTCTCTCGCTCTCTCTCTTGCTCGTTGCACAGGAAATGCACAGGGAGAGACTGAACATGTACAAACCGAAAGGGAACCTGGCTTGTTCGTATACCGAGTGTGTGGTCGTGAACTAAGGCAAACTTTTTGGTCGTAAACCGAGTTGTACGTGTGCCGAGACGTTCATGAACCGAGGTTCCACTGTGTGTGTATATATATAATACACACACACACAGTACCATATCATCTGCATATAGTGATATTTTCTGTTTAAATCCTTCTCTGGTAATCCCCTTTATCTCTAAAGCATTTTGAAAGTGAATGGCTAATGGTTCAATGGTGATTGCAAAGAGTAATCAGGGCTCGCAAAATTGCTAGCCCGACGTCCCGGGGCTATTGTGTCTTCCAGTCGGGCTACCAAAATCTATCTCGGGTAAAATATATGTCAATGCTTTTGCATTTTTCGCAAATGTAGCTAGGTAATTATGTCATTTTCGGGTATTGATGAGCCACTGTCAATATGTGAAATATTGAAATCGCGTTTGAATTTGCGCTTGTTTTTTACTGTCACTTTCGCTTTGCGATTGCGAGAATTTTGTATAGAGAGCGGCAGTACTGATTGGTCAGTGATGGATTAATTGTGCACCAATTCCTCTGACATCGTCTTATCACTCATTAGCTTACTATTCAAATGTGACAAGTGAAATCTCCTGCAGCAAGCTTAAACATGTGATAGAGGTTGATTGCGCAAAGAGAATTTAAAACATCGCTGACCGTTATGTGTGTGCGTGTGTAAAAATAGATGGATTTATGTAGGTATTTTAGTTCTGCTGAGCCAAATAAGACCGGTCAGGGTGAAAAAGGGACAGCCAAAGAAAAGCCTACCACAAAGCGGAAAAGTTATGACAAATCAGACTGAGGCAAAAAGAAAACGCAGCTTTTTGGTTTCATTGACAAAAGAATTTCTGTGGCTGGAATATGACAAGCTAAATAACATAATGTTCTGCTGGGTGTGTAGTGAGTTTCCCTCGATTTCTGACTCGACAAGCGCCTTTGTTACTGGGACCAGTAATTTTAGGAAAGACCCCATCAGAACCCATGAGAAATCTCTGCATCACAAGAAATGCATTGGTGCTCAGTCTGCAGCATCTTTCCCAGAACAAACACCAGTTGCAAAAAACATACTAAAAATAAACCAAGCACAACAAGAAGTCCTGAAAAAGCTGTTTAGAACAGCGTACTATGTTGCAAAGAGTGAACTACCATTGGCAAAATTTAGCAGTCTTTGCAAACTTCAAAAAGCAAATGGCCTAGATCTGGGTTCCACTTACCTCAATGACCATGCTTGCAGAGAGTTTATTGGAGCAATAGCACAAACTTCAAGAGACCAGATCGAAAAGGAAATTCAAGAAAGCAGGTTCTTATCCATTCTTGCAGATGGTAGTACAGACACTGGTATAATAGAACAGGAGTTGATTCATGTCAGGTATGTGAGAGATAATGGTGACATATCCACATATATGATCAAATGTCAGCCAGTCAAGAGTGCAAATGCTGCAGGTATTTTAGAGGTTATTGATGAAGCAGTGAACACTATGGGTATCAGAGAAGACACATGGAAAAAGAAAGTAGTGTGTGCAAATTTTGATGGTGCTGCAGTGATGATGGGTGAGAAAACAGGAGTAGCTGGGAGTCTGAAACAGAGGATACCCCACATCATAACAATCCACTGTGTGGCACACAAATTAGAGCTAGCCGTGCTGGATAGCGTGAAAGGCTGCGAGTACCTGGTGAAATTTGAAGATACACTGAAAACCATCTTTAAGATGTACTACTATTCCCCAAAGAAGCGAAGTGAACTGCTAAATGAGAAACTGGCACATTTCAGTGGCCTGAAGAGCACACGGTGGCTTCCAAGCTGGCTGAGATGTCTGAAGGCTGTGGGAAAAGAATTACACTCCCACTGTTGTTCATATGGAGAACATGGCAGGAGGAAGTGATGTCAAGTCCGAGGATGCAGCCAAGGCTAAGGGGGTGGTGCAGGAGATGAAGACGGAGAAATTTGTTCGCTTCCTGCATTTCATGTTGGACTACAGTACCATCTTATCCAAGTGCTGTACTGATTTTCAGCATGATAACCTAAACATCACACGAACAAATCAGTTAGTTGAGAGCACCACATCACGCTTACTCAGCCTAAAAACAAAACCAGGAGAATACCAGAAAACCTTGGACACAAAGTTCACAGCGAACGAGGATGGTAGCATTTGCTACTGTGGAACTCCGCTCACAAAAAGTCAGCGACCTGCTAGAAGAGGTGAGGGCACAGACAGAGACACCTTTGGTGCAGAGATTCAGAAGATTATTGAGAACACAGTCAAGTAAATGGACAACAGATTTAAAAATCTGCGTGAAAAGCCTCTCTCTTGTTTCAAAGTTTTTGACCCTTCCACTCTTCCCTACCCCAGAGAAGAGCTGGCAAATTATGGGGATGAAGAGGTAGATTATCTTGTCACACATTTTGCCAGTTTGCTAGATGAGGAAGAGAGAGAAAATTCCACAAGAATGGATGGATCTAAAAATGTAGCTTGCAGAACACTGGGGTAGCAAGGTAGATGATTGCTTGTACAGAGATCTCCTCTCTGGGAATCCAGAACACCTCTCTCATATCTTGTTGCTGGTGAAATTAATGCTGACACTTAGTCCATCAACAGCCATCTGTGAGAGAGGATTTTCTTGCATGAACCGAGTGAAGACAACACATCGTACCTCTCTACACCCTGAAACACTGAATGACTGCATGCAGCTCTCCATTAATGGGGAAATAGTTGAATCTTTTTGCCCTGACAAGTCAATTCATTTCTGGATGTTTTCTGGAAAAGGTTCAAGACACCTGGATCATAAAACTCCGACAAGAACAAAGAGCAGTGTTTCGAGTAATAATGTTCATTTGTTTGTGATACTGTGATGTTTATCGTACTGTTAATAATGCATCACTGTAATGTGATTCACTTAGGGGGGGTAAACGTTAACATTTATCATTCTACAAAGTTATTGTCTTTTTTTCATCTGCATTATCATTATTCTTTAATATTATTTATTGTATTAGTATGCTGCTGCTGGAAAATGTGAATTTCCCATTGGGATTAATAAAGTATCTATCTATCTATCTATCTATCTATCTATCTATCTATCTATCTATCTATCTATCTATCTATCTATCTATCTATCTATCTATCTATCTATCTATCTATCTATCTATCTATCTATCTATCTATCTATCTATCTATCTATCTATCTATCTATCTATCTATCTATCTATCTATCTATCTATCTATCTATCTATCTATCTATCTATCTATCTATCTATCTATCTATCTATCTATCTATCTATCTATCTATCTATCTATCTATCTATCTATCTATCTATCTATCTATCTATCTATCTATCTATCTATCTATCTATCTATCTATCTATCTATCTATCTATCTATCTATCTATCTATCTATCTATCTATCTATCTATCTATCTATCTATCTATCTATCTATCTATCTATCTATCTATCTATCTATCTATCTATCTATCTATCTATCTATCTATCTATCTATCTATCTATCTATCTATCTATCTATCTATCGGACGTGTGAGGATGACGTATGTTTAATACGGAGCGTTCGCCCGTGTCACTGTGGCTCTTTCCGAACTATTATGCGGTGCATTGTGGAGCACTGTGGACTCTGTAGTGTTTCCCGTTTCACTTCGTATCCCACGTTCATTAGATCTGTCCACGCGGGCTCGGTGTCGAAGCTGTGTTAGTTGTTGAGCTGTTTGGTTTTGGAGCCGAGACAGTTTTGCTTCCGCGGTTTCAGACGCGTGTCCGTACCATCTCGGGTTTGATGTATGAACCTTTGTGGACTCCGTACGCATTAGTGCCACTCACAAAATGGCGCATTAGTGCCACTCACAATATGGCGGTGACGCCTGCGCCTTCCGTATTATGTCGGTTCTTACCATGCTGTGTAGGCGCATTTGCCTTTTGTACTTCACTGGGTGTTCTGACGCCCGATGTAGGCGCCTGAACCTTCAGGGTCCGCATCTGCTGTGTCGTGTGGACGTTTTACTGTTGTTGTTTCTGCTTTTATATTCTGTATCTTGGTGTGCATGTGTTTAATTCCATAGGTTTTTTTGTAGCTGTTGCATTCCAGTTTTCATCATCTGTAACCCGCTCTCCATGTGTTCGTCCCCATTCTTTAATCCCTTTATGAAGTTTTAGTTTGTTTCCTACTCTGTGTTTTATTTCTGACCTCGCTGTATCCTGCTTGCGGCATGTCAGACGGTCCGTAGTCTTTCTCGTTTTACTGTGGGGAGGGTGGCTTTGTTTTGTAACCTGCTCTCAATGTGTTTGTCCCTGCTCGTTAACCTGTTTATGACGTTTTACTTTGTTTCCTACTCTGACGGTTTGTAGTTTCTCCCGTTTTCCACTGTTGCGTGGGGGGGGGGGGGGGGTTGTTTGGCGCCTGCGCACGTGCGTAGTCTCTCCCGTTTCACTATGGGGGGGGGCTTTGTGTGGCGCTTGCGCACTATGTCTTTTGCGTCCACGGGCATGTCCCTGCTTCCATATCCGGTTTACCATTCTCGTTTAGTAATATGGATACCTGTCTTTTCCTATAAGGTGCTTCATTTGGAGACATGGCGTATTCTTGATTTACTCTGATAATTTTGCTGATTAACTCTGACACCTTCCTGGTTTCAAATTTATTTTTGTGGGAAAGATATGAAGTAATCTGTTCTCTTAAAAACACCTTCAGAGTTTCCCATAGTATTCCTGCAGAGACCTCTGAAGATGCATTTGTCTCTAGAAAATAATCAATTTGCTCCGAGATGAATTCCATAGAATTTTTATCTACTGAAGGCAGGGGGTTTAGACACCAGCTACGAGATTAATGTGTAGGGCATAGTGATATAAGCACCATTATCAGACGGGTGTGGTCAGAGATAACAATAGTGTCATACTTACAAGATCTGAGAGTTGGCAATAAATTATTATCCATAAAGAAAGAATTAATTCTTGAGTAGCTGTGATGTACTGATGAGAAGAAGGAATATACTCTTGAGTTTGGATTTAAAAATCTGTGGGTTTCATAAGTTCTCATCCATTGCAAACTGTGTGGTTATTTGTGCAGTGTTAGATGTTATTGTCACTGTAATTTTGTTTTTTTTTTTTTGTTCTTTATTTTGCCTTATACAATTTCTTGTATTTGGAATTTGTTAGTTTTCGCATACCCCTTGGGGTCAGAACGCGGGGTCAGCCATTGTACAGCGCCCCTGGAGCAATTTCAGGTTAAGGGTCTTGCTCAAGGACCCAGCAGAGTAGGATCTCTTTTGGCAGTGATGGAGATTCGAACCGGCAACTTTCTGGATACCAACACAGATCCTTAGCCTCAGAGTCACCACTCCGCCCTATAAATTAATTATAAATTAATTCTAAATTAATTAATTAAGACCTGTGCAGGACTGGATTTAAAACACAGTTTCCAGCCATTATAATTTTATGAGTGTTCACATTAGGAATAGATGCGAATACATTTTGGAATAAATCTATATCATCCACATTAGGTGTGTATATATTTATCAAAATTACTTTAGATTTAATTAAACTAAATCTATTGCCCTTCAGTATCAGATACTAATGTCTGATACTACAAATGAAATTGTTTTGTATATTAAGATTCCCACACTTCTAGTTTTCTTTGTATAGCTGGAGTGAAACAGTTAACCAGTCCTATCTCTGTAACTGAAACTGGTCCTTGCTTATTGAGTAAGTCTCCTGTAAAAATGATATCTTGGTATTTAGAGCTGTTAGGTGAGAGAATTCTTTTTTCTCTTTAGATTGTGATTGAGACCTTTGACATTCCAGATCACAAAGTTAAATATTTGGTCATAGAGATACTGCTTCTGAACTTTTAAGGACATTTTGAAAACTTAAGTAAAGATAATACATTGTTTCATATAATAGCTTTAACCTTGATTGTATATTACTGCCAGGTATAACGGCTAAGGAGCCTATTTTTATGTTGGCACTTGCAGTTGTTGGGGTAAAATGGATAAATAAGAAGTAACTTGCTCATTCAACTAAACCCATCTCACTCTTGTTCTTTCCTAACCCCCAGCCCTTCCCCATTTCACCTTCCCGAGTGAGGCTAGACCACACTTCGCAAAGTACCAGTCATCTGACACGCCAAGATACAGATCACATTCAAAACAAAACAAAACACAACAAAACAACCCTCCAGCAGTGGTGTAGCAAAGATTAAAATTGAGATATCTTATCATGCAGTAAACCAAGGGTATAATGTTAAGTAGTTCCCTTAGAAATTGAGATAACTTACAGTTAGGTCCATAAATATTTGGACAGAGACAACTTTTTTCTAATTTTGGTTCTGTACATTACCACAATGAATTTTAAATGAAACAACTCAGATGCAGTTGAAGTGCAGACTTTCAGCTTTAATTCAGTGGGGTGAACAAAATGATTGCATAAAAATGTGAGGCAACTAAAGCATTTTTTAACACAATCCCTTCATTTCAGGGGCTCAAAAGTAATTGGACAAATTAAATAACTGGAAATAAAATGTTCATTTCTAATACTTGGTTGAAAACCCTTTGCTGGCAATGACAGCCTGAAGTCTTGAACTCATGGACATCACCAGATGCTGGGTTTTCCTCCTTTATAATGCTCTGCCAGGCCTTTACTGGAGCGGCTTTCAGTTGCTGTTTGTTTGTGGGCCTTTCTGTCTGAAGTTTAGTCTTCAACAAGTGAAATGCATGCTCAATGGGGTTAAGATCAGGTGACTGACTTGGTCATTCAAGAGTTTTCCACTTCTTTGCTTTAATAAACTCCTGGGTTGCTTTGGCTGTATGTTTTGGGTCATTGTCCATCTGTATCATGAAATGCCGCCCAATCAATTTGACTGCATTTAGCTGGATTTAAGCAGACAGTATGTCTCTGAACACCTCAGAATTCATTCGGCTGCTGCTGTCCTGTGTCACATCATCAATGAACACTAGTGTCCCAGTGCCACTGGCAGCCATGCACGCCCAAGCCATCACACTGCCTCCACCGTGTTATACAGATGATGTGGTATGCTTTGGATAATGAGCTGTTCAACGCCTTCTCCATACTTTTTTCTTGCCATCATTCTGGTAGAGGTTGATCTTGGTTTCATCTGTCCAAAGAATGTTTTTCCAGAACCGTGCTGGCTTTTTTAGATGTTCTTTAGCAAAGTCCAATCTAGCCTTTCTATTCTTGAGGCTTATGAGTGGCTTGCACCTTGCAGTGCACCCTCTGTATTTACGTTCATGCAGTCTTCTCTTTATGGTAGACTTGGATATCGATACGCCTACCCCCTGGAGAGTGTTGTTCACTTGGTTGGCTGTTGTGAAGGGGTTTCTCTTCACCATGGAAATGATTCTGCGATCATGCACCACTGTTGTTTTCTGTGGACGTCCACGTCTTTTTGCGTTGCTGAGTTCACCAGTGCTTTCTTTCTTTCTCAGGATGTACCAAACTGTAGATTTTGCCACTCGTAATACTGGAGCAATTTCTCGGATGGGTTTTTTCTGTTTTTGCAGCTTAAGGATGGCTTCTTTCACCTGCATGGAGAGCTCCTTTGACTGCATGTTGTCTGTTCACAGCAAAATCTTCCACATGCAAGCACCACACCTCAAATCAACTCCAGGCCTTTTATCTGCTTAATTGATAATGACATAACGGCGGACTTGCCAACACCTGCCCATGAAATAGCCTTTGAGTCAATTGTCCAATTACTTTTGAGCCCCTGAAATGAAGGGATTGTGTTAAAAAAATGCTTTAGTTGCCTCACATTTTTATGCAATTGTTTTGTTCACCCCACTGAATTGAAGCTGAAAGTCTGCACTTCAACTGCATCTGAGTTGTTTCATTTAAAATTCATTGTGGTAATGTACAGAACCAAAATTAGAAAAAGTTGTCTCTGTTCAAATATTTATGGACCTAACTGTATGATAGTCTCTTCCAACTTAGTTTCTGTCAGCCCTTATCATGAACTTGGGACCAATTTAGACTTTAGCGAAACTTTAGCTACCTTTGTTTCATTCTCTTTTTGAACCCTTGAACTCCTTCTCGTGCTTTTAATATACTTGTAAATAAATCCACTCGGGTTGGCTAAATACAGGATACCTCAGAATGATATTTAAAAAAAGAGTGCCAAATAACACCGCAGCCTGTGAAGCTCCGTCCATCTCTCACAATGGATGAGACCAAATCAAGTGTTAGCTTTCTTATCGATTATCCTAGCAAGTCTTCTTTGAGTTGGTTTGCTGCCCTGTGCCTAATAGCTACATGTGATTTTATTCATCTTAATAAAATCCTTCAATTCAATTCAAGTAATTTTCATTATACTTCAAAATACAAAAAAAGACATTTGTCGGTAGTCCATTTGTTGGAGAAACGTATTGGGACAATAAAAAACAGGGTAGAGTAAAACATCAAGCACAAATTATTAAGTAAAGACTAGGGGGCTCGCTTCACTCGCCCACCCCCGGGTTTGGTTAACCAGACGTACAATTTAAAGAGATTGTTATTTTCATGGGAATTGTTACATACTCTTTCGATTCTACTGTATGCTGCAGCGCTTCTCCATGATCATAAATATACACCTGATCGAATTGTGGTTTCTTCGAAATTAAACTTGTCTTAGCTTTAATTGTTGTGGGACCACAGATTCTCATAGCGTATGGTCCATTATTGTGTAAATCTACGTTTTGAGCATTGAATGATGCGAACGTGAAAAGATTATTGTAGACTTGGATATTTTGCCTGTAGTGTTTGTGGATTTCACTTTCACCAAACAACAAATCTTTTAATTCTCCTGGATACACCTCTTCATTGGGAGGCAACACTACTTTTCCCTGATAGCAACACAAATTAGACAATCTATAAGTCTCCGACTTAAACTTTAAAGCCTTACAGTATCTACATACTTCTGACATATCACCTATGTCCATATATTCAATCTCTTTTTGCTGTTCTGTTATTTCACCGAGTAATAATTTCTGATCTTTACTTTCTTTTATTTGATACTTTCGAATTTTACTACTTTCATATTGTTTAATTTGCTTTACATGTGTATCGCGCCGTTTTTTTTTTTTTTTTT